>NW_019173379.1:10693-11845 GCF_001773325.1 Penicillium arizonense | reverse complement strand
GGGGCCAAGGATGAACAGGATTGATTCGAGCGAGACCAAAGAACCCTCCAGCCAACCGCAGATACAGTCCAGCGTTTCTGTCAGCCAGAAATTTTCCAACCTATTATTTTGGCATCTGTTGAAGCACTTCAACTGTCCTGAAAGAGACGGTGACCGTGGCCAAAACAGGCAGATGTAGGGTTCCACCGCGTTGAGCGATTTAATTGCAAACTCAACAATATGTAGGAATCACATTTTTGCGGCGTTGCTTTCTTTCAACAGTTGATGAAAGTAGTTCACCATACTCAACGCAAGATTTGAGAGAAATGATCCCAGGTCGAAACTTGAGTCTATAGGCCACAAAGTCTCCAAATACCATTTCAACGTCGTTCAACTTGCTTCAACGCCAACCAAAGGACAGTGATTCTCGCTACCCTCGGCGCAACTGGTTCCTTGGTAGAGACTTGACCGAAAAATTATAAAAGGGGCCGGATTCCCAGCCCAAAATTCTCAGGACTTCCATCCTCACACTTTGATCCTCACACTTTGATGCATCATAGTGTCCCTCTCTTGCCTGCGGGCTTGAGAGCTTCCGTGACCACGGCTGTCGCTGCCACGAGCCCAGCGATGTAAGACTGTGCTCCCTCGCTGCCATGAGCCCCGCGAGTGTAGAAAGGTGCTTCGCAGGATAGGTCTGCGTCAACAATAATCCTCGCAGGGAGGTGCTGCGTCAACAAGACTACCTCGCAGGATAGGTCTGCGTGAACAACAATCCTCGCAGGGGGGTGCTGCGAAAACAAGACTACCCCGCAGGATAGGTCTGCGTCAACAACAATCCTCGCAGGGGGGTGCTGGGAAAACAAGACTACCTCGCAGGATAGGTCTGCGTCAACAATAATCCTCGCAGGGAGGTGCTGCGTCAACAAGACTACCTCGCAGGATAGGTCTGCGTCAACAACAATCCTCGCAGGATGGGCTCTGCGAAACCAAGGACTCCAGACCTTCCGTGACCACGGCTGTCGCTGCCACGAGCCCAGCGATGTAAGACTTGCGCTTCCTCACAGCCAATGAGTCCTGTGTATGTAAAAATGTGCTCCCTCACAGCCAATGAGCCCTGTGACTGTAAAAGTGTGCTCCCTCACAGCCAATGAGCCCTGTGACTGTAAAAATGTG
>NW_019173379.1:0-10643 GCF_001773325.1 Penicillium arizonense | reverse complement strand
AATGAGCCCTGTGATTGTAAAAATGTGCTCCCTCGCTGCCCTGAGCCCCGCGAGTGTAAAAGTGTGCTCCCTCGCAGCCAATGAGCCCTGTGTATGTAAAAATGTGCTCCCTCACAGCCAATGAGCCCTGTGACTGTAAAAATGTGCTCCCTCACAGCCAATGAGCCCTGTGATTGTAAAAATGTGCTCCCTCGCTGCCCTGAGCCCCGCGAGTGTAAAAGTGTGCTCCCTCGCAGCCAATGAGCCCTGTGATTGTAAAAATTCGCTCAGTCATGCAAGACTTGGCTCGCCAAGGTCTTGTTATGGCTCCCCAGCTATGTGCAGGCACCTCTCCGTGGTGCTGGGGACCAGTATTCGAGTATTCCAAGAGTATTCGATGAAGCAAAGACCTGCCCAACAGATTTTATAGTCTGTCTCCTATCCGAAGAACCACCATTGGATAGATAGAATGAATATAGATCATCCCAAAATCAATCACCAAGTCGTAAGATTCAAACTGGGCTTCCCTCGTTAGCGACCGGTATTCCCACTTTTTCTGCCTTTTCCGCGGTCCGATAATCCCTTCGCAGCAATGGAAAATGGCATCTTTCATTCAGGTGTAGAGTAAACAGAGTTGTTGCGCGGGGATGCTTGTTCTGATAGAATGTACGTTGTGATGAGAGTTGAGAGTTGGTGAGGGTTGGTGAGAGTTGATGTGTTGATGTGTTGATGTGTTGATGTGTTGATGTGTTGATGTGTTGATGTGTTGATGTGTTGATGTGTTGATGTGTTGATGTGTTGATGTGTTGATGTGTTGATGTGTTGATGTGTTGATGTGTTGATGTGTTGATGTGTTGTTGCTCAGTGTTAATGTCGATGTGGTGAAATGTGTGTACCCAAATATCACTGTTATAGTGAATGGTCGGGCGGTGAAGGGAGGGGTCGTCAACGTCTCATGGAGGCAGCGCGGTTTCTTGCCATGTCACCCACATTATAGAAACTTCAATTGCATTTTTTTGATTCCGCAAAGCAATTTTGATCTCTGTCGGTCACGCCTTGACTACGGCCTCCAACTCAATTGAGATGATCTAATTCCAGATTTGTTCAACTATGGTCACGCAATATACTGTACACTCAAGATCAGAACTACGAAGTGTAGCGCCATGTGATGTATCTCGAAAATCCGAATCATGGTTTCAATTCAAGATGATTATGCGGTAGGCTCAGTTCCTTGCGTCGCCAAAGAAGTTGCTTGAGATGACTATTGCTAGTCACTCGAACCTATTCTACACTAGAATGCCTACATTATAGAGCGATTGCGAGAGTGAGAGTTTCTTTCTCTCGAGGTTAACATGTCATTGGTAGCTTTGGCTCGGGAATATCTGATTCGCTCCTACAGGTAGGAGCCGTCGCATCTCTGTGAATAATATCCCGCCAGTAAATCCAAACAATCTCTCGTAGAAGTCCACTACAGCGATGAAGAAACGGTCGTTAAATATTCCCCACTACATGCGATAAATCATGCTCCGCTGATGATATAGCATGATTGAATTCCGATCGGGGCCCAACGAGCCATCTGAAATCAGAACTGGTAAAGACACTCTCCACGACCACCGCTCAGGACCTGGTGATATTTGTACAGGGGTGTTCTCATCCACGTGTGACCCTAGCAGGCATCCGCTCAAATCCTCCCCAAGCAAACATAACATGAGCGCTTATTGGGGTAGATAATTCAGTAGACTGTACGGGGCATTCAGAGGTCCTACAACCCGAGGGCTCTTGTGGTGCTGTTACAGACATCAAGCCCACCTTCACGGTGAATTGCTCAATAGCGATATGCCAGATATCGTCTTGGGCGCGATGACAAATACATCATAGATGATCAAAGCACAGTGAGCTCAGAGACGTAAGAAATCGGTGATTTTCTGGCAAGACCTGCTTGCGCCGCCAGTTGCGATATGTTAGACGACAGTCTCAATGGACGAAGGATACTGGGTAGCTTGACTGACCTGCAGCTGCAGTGACCCTTAAGGTGTATGGGCTTTGCAAATTGTGCTCGGGCTTGGATAGAAAAGCGCAGGCTTCGGCATCTAATCAACCAAGCTTTGGTCCAATAGTGAGAAAGTATACACTTCTAATAGCATGCAGGTCCGTGTATGTCCGAATGATTCGTTGCCGCTCGTTCGTACATGTCGACAAGCTCAGCAACGCGGAGAGGAAGAGGATTCAGGGGGACTCTATCAGACGTGGTTCTTGGGTCATGGGTCCTCTCTTTCGTTTGGCCGTCCTCGGTTTTATCCATCGATTCGAAACCGACATGGCTATGGTTAGTCCATTCGGCTAGAGATGACGGGACTTTCGCCTCACCTTCTCCTTGCACGCAAACTTAAACTAACAACCTGGCCGTCTGCGAAAGTACGGCTCAAGCAAGACGAAACATCGGCTCCCCAGGCTCGAGAGACGCAGACACCATCCAAGGACAACGATGGTCACCCACTGGACGCCGGGGATCCGAGCCGCAAGCAGGCTATCCTATGAGGGTGTTCGAATGCCGAGAGACGGACACTGCTATACGCTCCATTGGGTCTTGCATCAGGTAGGCATACCAACGCATGATCTGATGAACTAAATCCACTGGGAGAAAGTCGAGGTAGCGATCATCGATGCCACCAGTAGTCATGTGGAAGAAACAGAGTATACGATGGTGTTGGTGCAGGGGAGGTCGAGCAGACAAGACATTTGCTCGCTTCGCATTCGTGTGTGAGAATCTGAGGGTGTCTCCTGTTGTGAGATCCGAGTCAGCAAGTGTTGATCCAGTTGGACGAGGTGTCGTGCTTTACGTTGATCATGAAGAATTCCCCGAGTGTACAGCTGAGACAGATGGTCAATTAGGATCGTCATCATACTTGCTTACCAACTAGATCACTGCCAATTCTGTTCTGCAATGCAGTCACAAATATGCCATGCTGTATCCAGGTTCATCGCACTCTCCGAATGTCGCTTCGAGAAGCCGCGCTGGATGTACCGGGCAAGTTCACAAGATGGGAAAGGCGCGCGACGAACCCACCTGTGACAAGAAATTATACAGTCCTATTGGGAGCCTGCTTCGTGTAGAGGCACTCCGTTGTTGAGGGTGTGAAGGCGGTGAGGAGGGCGGAAGACGCGACGGCGCGTCTGCCCCTTGGTCGTATCTGATTCGGCGCGAATAGGTTATTCGCCATAAGATTTCCGCGGTTGGCGATCGGCTGCTCCTACAACGGCAGAGAGATGTCAGTGGTGTTCGCGTCTAGGACACAGACTAGGCACAAATCATCAGACCCAGCGCAGCAAGAGGCGCGATATTCCACTGACTTCATCGTGGACAACGAACGTCTGGAGCTTATGCATCCTGCTGTTAGCCCCCGGCCTTGGTTTGCAGTATTTCACATAGGACATGTTGCATGGTTTGAAGTGACAGGGCCAGAGATGGCGTGTAAGCCATGACCCTGCGCGGAGCACTGACTGATTGCTGGTTCGGACTAACTTTGGTGCGCTGTCAACGGTTTCCTGTCTATCGTTAGCTTGTCGATCGGCGAGACAATGCATGACTTACATGTTCTGCAAGAAGACACCGAAAAGGGTTCTGTGGCTTTGCGCGTGCATTGGACGAAATGCATGGGTCTTTGTTTCGCATCGTGTCTGAAGTCAGTCTAGTTTCGGACAGGGTCGCGCTGAAATCTACACACCTGTATGAAAATCGCTCTTTTGCATCGATATTCGGGGGCGGGACAGTGGTCGGCTGCTATGGTGGACAGATGTTCGCATAGATACATCGACCGTCTAACCCAAATCTGCTTCTTTGATCGGCTGGCATAGGTGGCATAGTGGATCTGGTGGGAATCACATTCTCACAAGCCCTTTCTAGCTTGTCGGCCCGCGATTTATCCATAGATGTCAGTACAGTGGGTATTCCAGTAGGGTCAAATGGAAGACTTATCAGGTGCCTCACCGAAGGCCTGCTCGACTTTGCGCAATAAGTGACAGTATTGTGAAACAAATTGCCGGGGGGAGAGGGCGTATTTATAGGCTTCTCGGCTCCTGTCGCGTATGTGCTCTGCTAGGGAGCAAACGTTGGACACGATGCCTATCCAAAGTGAGGTCTGTTGCAACCTATGCCTTCGTTCTACCGCAACTATTTGCAGCGGAATTCTGGTGTCATCTTAGATGCCCAGCGGAAAAAAAATGCTAGAGCCGTGTTGTGAATGGGTCAAAGTGAGTCGGTTAAGAAACGTTGGCTCACTGTTGAATCTACGGTCTTAATATCGAGGCAATAGAAGCTGTTCATTCTTTGATTTTACCAAGAGCGCTCACATTTTCATCCAAGGAACATGGAAATTTTCTGGCCTCGCTCGAGTGTTGATTGTCTGCGCTGTGTGTGGTTCTCTCCGTCTAGACTGCGGAAAGCGTTAGGCCGCGGTCGCGTGGGCGTGGGTACTCAACTCAACCCGTCAACCCGTTCAAGCTTGGCCGTCCTTGTTGACGGGAGTCAACTTTTGAACTTATGACAGGTGTTGAAATACGTTGTTCTTTGAGTGTCTGTTTCAATCCTCTGGATTTTAGTCTATTTACTTTTGGATTTCTGAGCTCTGAAACGAATGGGGAAAATGCGTTGTGATTGAATATATATCTCCTGGACCGTTCATCACCAGAAAGCCACTAATATGAGGCACATTCACCAACCATCAACACCACGAGATTGATCACCAGCACCATCATTAAACGGACTGCTAACAGACTGCTGAGATTGAAAAGCTGACTACGCTGATTGACTTTCGGGGTGAAAATGCGACTGAGTACCTAGCCACCTATGTCTGCTAGTCTATAAAAGCCTCCAAGAATTGATGGACATGCTATTGCCCAGATACTCGACTTTCCCCTACGATCAAATGGATGCCCCTAACAGCACGCCAGACCAGGAAAAAGGAGAACAACAGCCCAGTGCATTGCCAATCGTTTGTGAAAAAGACAATTCGCAAGAAGCTTCTGATCATGTCCCTCCACAGGTAAGTAAAGCGGCTCAGCTTCCAATGCTCTTGCTGACCATCGCAGCTCTCTCTTTCGCCACAGGAAGCAGAAACAAGACATACCTTGGCGACTGAGCCCTTTCAACCTATTCTGAAGGTGCTAGCAGACCTCGAACGCGATGATCCCAAGCCGCCTTTCCCGCGGCTCGACTTGTCAGACACTATCGACGCCTATGGGAGTCGTGCGTGTCCAAACACATCGAGTGCCAGAAGCTAGAGCAGAGCAATCAGATATTGAAGGAAGCTAGCACATACCTGACTCAAGAGAGGGACGGACTTCAGCTGCGCCACGACAAGCAGCTGTCTCGGCTGCGCTTTTTTCGAGCAGGCACTGGAATCATCTCGGGGTCGACTGGCTCGCGTACTCGATGAGTGGAACCACCTTCCAGACTCAATCTGGCAGGGCTGCCAGATATGGCAAGAGAAGGTTGAAGGATTGTATATTCTTGATTGTCCTATGTCTTTTACAACGTGGAAAATATGCAATGTCGTAATGAAGAGAATTATTGCATGGAGAGCAGCTTATGCTTTTTCGATTGTTCACATTAAGAAGGGCATATTATAGCCTTCATGGAATGTGTCTGCGAATAATCCCGCATGTTCTGGGACAATCCCACTTTTTGAATAACCCAACATATTATAAACAAAACTACGGATCCAGCGACAATGTGGGCTGTGTGGCTAGGGGAGGAAGTGTTGATTGACTGCGTCATCTCGCATTGCATCACGAGAGCTACCGGAAGTAGATGTCGCCAGCTCGTACAGACCACCAAACCTTCTCCTTAGTGACCGCTTCAACAATGCCCCTTTTGTTACGTACTGGAAGCATGGTCTTGAGGAGATGAAGGTCTAAGCTTCTGTAACTACGAGGCAAGCAATTTGTTTACACGGTAATGCATTCTCAGTTGATTGCCCGGTTAACGGACTCAATCTAAGTCAATTTAATGAATCCCGCAAGTCAGGTATCTATGATCGAGGCAATCTAGTCAGTATATTGTTTCTTATTAGCTTAATCAAGTGTCAATAAACAAAACGAGATTTTGCTTGTATTTCATACATTACTGGCCATATAGCTAGGAGGGCAACTAGCGCTTCTCCCTATATTAATCAGAGTGCCACGTTACAAGCCTGCAGCCGTGTTTTAAGGGGCCAGCTGCTTCCTATACTGATAAGCCACCAAGAGCCACCCAACTCAGGCGCTATACGTTAGCTCCAAGTCACGTATAGACAGGTATACCTCATGATCCTCAAGTATACAGGCAAGAATCATTTCAACCCTGCTCAGTGAGCATCAGGGGGAGTGAACCTCCGGCAGAACCCATTTACAGCCATTCTCAAGTCGCCTTGACCAGCACACACACCTTAGCGCGGATCATTAATTGGGCGGGTCACACTAAGTTGAGGGCCGCTGTGCAATGAAGTGTGTGAAGATATTGTATCTCTCCCCCGTAAAAATGCGTGCGAGGTTGACAATTACTGTACTAGGATATTACAGTGGCACGTGGCCAGCCCAATTAATGATTGGCGCTAGGGTCTTGGCAGTGGGGCCAGGAAAGAGTTTCTCAGTGTGTATTGGTCAAGGCGATTTCGAGAATCACTGTAGAGACTGTAAACAGTTTGCCTTTTCTCCTCCACCTCTCACGTAGTTAAAAGCCCATTCTTGGCCTGGTGTCGGAAGGTTTTGGCCTGGGAAGAAGCATCTTTGTAAAGTGCCTTCTTGCTATCAAGAGCATTAGACGACATGTGTGGATGTTTGGACACCAGCATCGCTTTGGTAATACGATAAGTTTCTCTTCACCTTTTCAAATAACAGTGTGTTTCCAAAGCAAGGTAATAGTGCTCCGCACGTTTCCAATCTAATTGCTGTCAGTGAGACATATCGATTCCACAGGGACATACAAACCATATCTAGCTCACAATAAGGAATCTTTGCAATGCATCACGATCAAATGGTGTGAATGTAGCCAATTTGAGTGTGGTTGTCTGTTGTTACTTTGTTACTTCGGGGTGGGTTTGTTACATATACTCCAGGTGGGACACGTATGTGTACTATCGATCCTGGGAGTAGATTCAAAGGAATCTCCCATCCATAAAATTCCTCGTATGGTTTAAATGGCATTAAATATTTGTTTGAGCCTACTGTAAGTTTAGGAGAGCCGCACTACTGCATGCTTCCAAAGATATTCCGCATTTTCGTCATTCTCGGTCAGTCCATTTCCGTTCATCAACATCTAAGATATAGCACGTAGTAGCGGGAGCTTGGCAAAAGGAAGCAATAAGAAATATTCTCTTGGCCTTATTGTCGATTCTAGGAGGTATGTTATCAAGTCACCGGCCACATTTTCGTAGCTGTTGCCCAAAAGTTTTGCTCTGTGTAAAGATTGCTCAAGCGCAATGTTGCAAAAACATCATACCCAAGTAAATTGAGTCGTCCAGGAATTAGACAGTAGTTCCAGGACATCGTACGAAGCTTGTAAGACTCTCCCCATCATCACTACCAGGAAACCGGTCACGTTCCTGTTGACGGTTGCATCAGTGCTAGGAATTCATCTCTTAACCCTAGGAGTTCTCTTACTCCCGGGGCCCACTGAAGCGTTTTTGGGAGCGAAGAAACAGCCTCTAGGAGTGTGAGGGTCTCACGTATACATAGAGGTGGCATGCTTCTATATCCTTGACAAGGAGCCACGTAGCCCCCAGGAAACCCGATGTAGCTTCTGGGGTCTGGTATCCCCACCTCGGGAAATCAAAGCCGCGTTCCTGTTGAAAACTGGTTGATTCCTGGAGGCGTAGGTGTGCCTTCTGGGAGTGGTCCAATGACGCAAATTTGTGAGCAGGGTTGGTGAAGGTGTTTTGTGAGAGCTTTCCGCGGTCTCGGAAGGCAGGTTATTGACTCTAGGACCCTAAAGTAAGCTCCCAGGGGCTCCACAGCTCCCAGATCTGGTCAATGTATTCCCAGAGCCAATTTCGTATTCAGTCAGGAACGTAAAGTGAAGATCCCAGGGCTAGATCTCATTTTCCTAGAAATAGAAATAGTCCCAGGATCTCAAGAGTATTTTCTAGGGGATAAACAGCTCCTAGAAATGCTTTTGAGGTTCCCAGGGCCAACATATTAGTGCCCAGAGTAAGTTAACAAGCACGAGAGTTTGTCAGTCTTTTGCCTATGGCTTTTCTACCAACAATCCCCACCTTCACGCGACACGGCTCCACTGAGACGAATCCTTCTCTGTTTCTTTGGTCACCGCCGTTAGGTATCATGAAAACAGAACTTTTATCTACCACTACAGTTTCGAGCTCAGACATTTTCGGAATCAGCGAAGCAGTCAATAGCTACTGGCTATGGTGTATTGGTGTCCAGCACTTACGAGATGAAACGGTCGCGTTGTACTTCGGAGTTTAACCATTGGTATTTCATTTCTTGCTAATTTGCTTCAAAATTCTATATCACGGCTATAACGGCTGTAACCTGTGATCACCTACGCTGAGTGGAATTGAGTCGTGCCGATCGGCGAAGCGGTGCAGCGGTGGAAGGTTGTCGCGGTAGATGAGTTCCTGCTAGTCTGGCTGAGCGACGGGGCCCACCAGTGGGAGATGGATCGCTTGCCGTGTGGACGGAATATGTCTCGGCATCCGACGAGGGATTCGTAAGGAGCGAATGATGGCATCTAGGGCTCCTTCGTTTCGGCTGCGGTCATCAGTGTCTTGGTCGTCTCAGAAATAAGGTCGTTCACACTTACCACACACAGCATGACGTGCCAAACCCTGTATCCCGCTTTTCCAGCCATTCTTCGGCGCACGACAGATGGCAGAGCGATGTGCACTGACCGCAGTGCAAGATCACGCTCTCGTCCGCATGGTCTTCATCCTCGGTCTGGCAGAACACACAGTAGATGCTGTCGACGTGGACGCTGTCGACCTCTTCACTCGAGGCGAGACTCTGGAGCGTCAATTCTTGGAAACCAGCCCGGATATTAGTTGCCGATGAGAGGATGGCTGGTCGGGCCGGTGAAACACGCCATGGAACGCTGTTCGTCCGCAGCATTGTGGAAGTCACGAATGGATTGAATGGCTGCACTGGCTCGGGGTTGGTTGACAGGCGCACCGGTGGTGGTGATGACCGGGTGTTGTCTGATGCAGGGCGTCGCCTGGAGGCTGACGATGTCTGACGCTGGCCCCGATGTACAATGACTGATGGAGAGGCCATTCTGGAGCCATGTGGTACTCGCGCCTGGTTGCGGACGGCGGCTTCATACCACTGCTGGCCAGCTTGGTCGACCTGCCGTTGCCGGTGCCATCTCGCGCAGAGGAAGTCTCTGGCGACATCACAGAGCTTGGACTGCAACGATGACAAGTCAAATGGCTCTCTGGCGAGAGTGGTCAACTTTTGATGGCCGATCTTGGTGTCTTCAACTTTGATCGAGTTTTTGCACGGCTCGCCTTTTTTCGTCATGCCGCAACAGGAGCCAGGACCGCCATTGGGGCTGACCTCTATCTCACAAACAAGAAACGGATTCCAAGGTAGCATGGTAGTTATTGAGGTGGTCGTCAAAGGCAGAAAATGCTTCGGATTGTGGTGGTGTAGGGCCATCACTGCGGCGTTCCCTCGCCAGCGTTATATGCCATCGCCGTGGGCTCCTTACCTACATGGCTGCGTGGCTGGCATGGAACAATTCCTTGAAACAGTCGGTACGTCGAAGAATGCATTCACACGCAGTATGCGCCGTATACAGCCGATCAGTGGCCTGCATGAAGGGATATCATTCCAGACCACTGCTGCAATCAGCTGCACATTTGACTATCCATCGCGGGGACCATACATTGGCGAACAGATTGGCTACTGCGGTAGGCAGCGAAGTCGACAAATGCTGCGTTAGATTCTGGGTTGCCTATGAATTTCGAAGTGCGTGATAGGTTGTGATTTGTTCTTATGGCGCTAGGTGCAAGATGTGGATACGTAGAGATAGATTCGGTTCCCAGGCCATCGACACACTACCAGGAACAGTTTTGGCGTTCCCAGGAGCTAGACCCCACAGATTCTCCAACTCAGCCTTAACATAGTTTTCAAGGCTTTGATGCTGCCGTGTGATTGCTACGCACCTTTCAGCGAAGTGACAGACTACACTCCTAGCTGACCACGGAATTTAGCTGAGGTGAGTATATAAAGGCCTCCGATATCCTACTTTCACAACTCTTACCTCACCCCTATCTACATTTCGTTTGCTCCATCCGCTGTCCAATCATGGTCTGTTCAATTCGATTTACGGAGTTTACCGATGAGCTAATACATTACAGCCAAACATCAGAGACCTGCCCAACGAGCTTTTGCTGTGGATTGTGTCGTATTTGGACGGTAGTGCATTATTTGCCCTCGCAAAATCATGCAAAGACCTTGATTTTAGACTGCAGCCCAGCATCTGGAAATACAATATCAAATTTCAGAACAGCAATCTGTTGCACCTGGCCGTCAAATACGACAACGTTGGTCTTGCGGAGGCTTTGCTCCGGCACAACTCCAACATCAATGCATTTTACCGAGGCAAAACTCCTTTAATGAGGGCGCTCAAATACTCTTCCGCTGCTGTGCGGGACCTCTTGCTCAGTCGT
>NW_019173378.1:10678-16521 GCF_001773325.1 Penicillium arizonense | reverse complement strand
GGCTATTGTCGCGAGCCACCACATTTTACCGAGTAGATTAAAGATTTGATTATTTCCATCATTGCAGCTGATTTGTATTGCCTGCCCCACTAAGCTCGTACTCGGTCTGTATAAGTGAGGAAACTCCCAAGAAAGCTAAACTACCGTAGTGCTCAAGAATCGCACACATGTAACAAATGATCAAAGATTGCTTGCGGCTATTGAAGTACGATCCTTAGCGGTTGATACGCACAGTAGTGCCACATTTATTGACTTGCGATATCTCACCCAACGAGAAACTGCTATTCGTGATTGTACTGGACCAGAATACTACGGCAAGCTTTGTCTGAATGCTGAGAAGAAATAATGATCATAATGCGCAAGAGAAGCGCAGGCTTCTCCACGAAACCCATAGCACAGATATTAGCAACATTCGGATCGGACCATTGAAAATGCGTTTCCTTTACGGCATGGGAGCCCACGTGTGTAACGAATCCACAGGCCAGCGTGGCAGGGCCTTTTCTCTGATCCAGGGCGTATCCGGGTGTCTCGGCCTGGAGCGGTGTGGTGTCGAATACTCTACCGCTCTCTCGCCATAAGTATGAGTCCAATCTACCCTTACATTTATCTATGGCATAGTAAATCGACCATGGAGATTGCGGTGGACTCTGCCGCTAACCTGCGCCGAATACTGCCTCGAGCCGCCCGTGCTCGGATCTATTAGACAAAAGCACATAGCCCTCCCCTTCAGGGCAATTAACAGAATTGACAATACACACAGTTTGGCACGGTACATGTATAGTAAGAATGTGGCGAAATGCTTCTTCATGAACTATCTGCGCGTCGGCTACATTACAAAGCCAGTCGTTTGCAGGAACGACATGACTAGTAGTAGTTTCGCTCCTTTCCATACATAGAAGCTAGCTCACTCCATCATTAGGATCTAGCCAGATCGACGCACCCCAATTGTGAGACGAAGGGCTCAGCTCAGTCGGTGGTAGGTAGTTCATGTTGAGTACCAAGCGGGACATTGTCATTGTTCGATTGGGAGATGCTGGGGAGCATATCGTGGCCAAGCGTAACCGCGCCGCCCTGATCGGGCCATTCCGCCTGGATCATTCCGGAGCCTGGCAAATAGGATGCCAGTCGTCTGTTCTGGAAGGCGTCGATCGTGCTCCAGAATCGAGTGGTCGCGGAAACCAGCTCTGCGTGTGCCTGATCCAACACCAGCTGTATATCATTCCACGGGACCTGATCTTGCAGTGCGGTGTTCGTGGATTCCAGCTGCTGTTGCAATTGGCAATTCTCCCGCTGAAGCTTCTGCTGCTCGGCTAATGCAGCATCCCTTGCCGTAACTGCGATTTGCAATTCCGAACTCTTTTGCGCTTTGTCGGCTTCGAGCTGGTCCAGCAACTGAGAAAGATCGTGGTTCTCTCCATCTCTCTCCTCAAGCACGTCTTGAAACTCCTCCTCAATATTGCTCATCACCCTGAGACACTTTCTATGCGTCGCTTTGTCGTTTTTCCTTTTGGGCTTCTTCGTAATGGAGGATACCTAGCATGGTCAGTAAAGAGTACATTCAAATAAAAGGGGTGACACCGGGGCTGTTCTGGCCAGAGCGAAGTACGAGCAGACAAGTTGAGCAGTGGCATACCGAGGTTCTGTATAATTTCGTCTCTGGTTTGCGTGACTTTCGTCTATCCTTGGTCTCAGAACCAGTAGAACAAACGGAATAGAATGATGGTGCGGCACGCCGCCGTACGCCGTCAGACCTGAGGTCTGCGTCATCCTGAGGAGGCTTGGGATTCTTTGCCATGTTCGAACTTTTATTACCATCAATAAACAGTGAATCAACGAGGCGCAGAAGAGATGAGAAAAGTATCAGCAGTGACCTGCCGAGAATCTGGCATTATATAGGAATAGGGAGAGGCCTAAGCGTAAGATCTGAAACAGAGCAGGGCTCCTACCAAGCAAGTGCGTCGGGACGAGAATTACGAACTCAATAGATTGAGGACTACTCTATATGCCAGACTCCGTGGAGCGTTATCGCGAACACACTAAACATCTGCCCTTCGATTGTACTGTCGGGGATACGATCAATTAGCCCGCACAAAGATGCATGTGGATGCACACTACCTTTTCACAGCATGAACAGGCCAGCCTCATATTATTACCAGTAATATCACACATGAAACGTTGCACTTTACTGAATAAATTCAGTTCAAGCAACAGGCTCAGCAGGAACCAAGAGTACAATGGAGCCCCGACAACGACTAAGCGATGTGTCGTACATGTTTGTGTGATCACTAGACCACTTTCCATGGTGTCATGAGGGATCGTACGTGTGGCTGAAGTCTGTTTGCTAGGCCTGGAGGATTTACTACCATTGATACATCTAAAGTCAGTGAATCTTTGGACGAAATAGAAGTTTTCAACCGGTATAGACCGATTCCTAATACGCTTGCCTATTTTAAATTCTATCATAACCATAATTCCTAGTTTACGTGGCTCGCGACGTCTCTGGACTGTTATGCTTCGCTTGTGGTACGTGTGTCCATGTAGGGGATCCAGCGCATCTAGTGCAGAAGAAAGAGTCACTTTGAAGTTGCAACGCAGTAAATTACCTACTCCTCCCCACAACCCACCAGGAAGATTATTTGCAGGAATTCTTAGTATTATTTTGATACACTATATTTCTCAACCACCCTGCTCAAGCTCTATGTATCCACTTTGCTAGTATCTCTCGCTCAGAATCTTTTCATACATCTGCATTGCTAGAAGTTGTGCGCCAGCTTGAATCTGGAAATCTGGGTATCAACTATTGGCGCTTATCACTGGCCGTATGCACTCTTTGCGATCCGCAAGATGAGGACTGGCATATTCGGTGGGCTCTCAGCGCACTCCAGCTGTGTCAGCCTTGTGCTTTTCTGTCAATTTTAGATCTCGCTTGATGCTGCATGGCTGCCAAAGGCTGATGATTGGCTGTCGTTGTCATCAAGTGCGATGTCCGTTCCCTCTGATTGCAGCGAACCCAGTGTCTGCATTGCTCCAGCGATGCCCCTTCTCGTCTCTACCAGCTTATCACGCAGCATCTCGTTTTCCGACTCAAGAATCTGCCTATCATGGCGGAGGTGGTTGGCTTCAGCTCGGAGCGTATTACTTTCGCGATGACAATCATCTAGCCGAGAACGAGTGCGTTCCAATTCCACTTCGATGCGGCTGTTAGCAGCCTTAAGCTCGCATATCTCTGCTGTGAAAGAACCATCCATTATTCCTTCACGGAAACCCTGTGTCTTTATGCTCCGTCAGAAGGGCTATGCAAGTGGAGACATCTAGCAAGGGGCTCACCTCCTTTGGAAGGCCGCATGTATTGAAATGCGGATTGACAGCTTCGAGTGAGGAACCCAGCTCCTTCAATATTTTCTGGTAAAGGTTTATCGTGGCACTACTTAGGTTTGATTTGAGCAAAGCAGCATTTGTGTTCGTGACAGACCAAGCGTATCCATCTTCGGGCCGCGGTTGAAGACGGACTCGTTCGGGAGGGACGACGAGGTGAAGTCGGTTAACTAGGCATATCAGCTTGTGTGTGGGCAGCAGAAGGGGTCGGTAAATACATATATGAGCCGCTAATGCTTCTCGACATTGCTTTCTCAGTTGGAAGCGCTTTTGGTTGCTGCTTTTAGACATTGTAGTGTACTTTGGTCATTCAAAGGATCAAGGGAAAAATTCCGCGGGATTTTATAAAACAAAAAAAAAAAAAAAAAAGGAAATAACTCTTGCATTAGATATCAAGTTAATGTAGGATTGATAATTCGTTCTTTGCCCAGGTAGAGAGTGGCGCCCATGGGTAGGGGTGGCCCACTTTCGGAGTGTGGATTCATTGGATGAGATACGTCTTGTGATGATTTCAGCGTTGAGAATCAGTTGAAAGTCCCGTAAAACTTTCACTCCCCGAGCCCTCATATATAGTGCTGGTTGCGTGAGTGGCGCACAAATACTGCGACCCTCAATTTATGCGTGAAATACCTTGAATTATAACTTCTTATTGGCAAAACACAGGACTCTGTTTGGTAGGGCTCACGATGCTGCGCATTTCTGCCCTTCGATATGGGCTGTGGAAGCCGGAATGATTTGATAAAGGGCCAAAAAAAATGATGCATTGAGTAGAGAGTCCGGCTCGATCGCATATTCCACGGGGATTTCATTTCGTCTAGAAAACATATAAAAGGGATCAAGTCAAGCCACCTGAATGTCCCGTTCGGCACGCGATCATCCTGATAGAAATGGCCCCAACAACTCGTCGGTCTCTCTGTCCAAGACTAGCGACCTATCGCGACATGGTGCAACTACAGTGTGACTCCAAGCGTCCACTCACAAACAAGACCACTCGCCATGGTGCCTATGCCGGTCGCAACGTTTGCGCGGACTCGCCGAGCTTGACATCTTCGCGAGCAAAGGCAATGCGAACGAGGGTTCATTGTCGATATCATGTTCCACCTGTCTCGCTACTTCCACGGTCGTCTGGCAGGTTCCCAAAAAATGGCAACAACAAGGACACGCGCAAGAAACGAGCGGTCTCTGAGCGAGAGGCAACACGGCTGGATTGGATGCGACGACTTCGCCCTAAGCCCCATAGACGTTACTAGGTCGGACAATTTCAAGTCGACCACGGAGGCTCAGCAGGTGGCATATCGCAATATCTACTCTCTTCCTTGTATCGTTGAATAGATGGGAATCTTTCACAGCCAACTAGGTATGAGAATGCAGATTTCCAAAGTTCGAAAGACACAGCCTAGATATTGAGCCTCTACGTAGAAGATAGGATGTTTTGAGAAGCAATGTAAGGTTCTGATATACGCAAAACGGCCAGTAGGTAACAGGATTGTTGCTTTGCTTTCGTGGTCAATGCTTTATAAAAAAGCACATCTAAGCATCTCTTGTAGGACATGAGAACGGTTGGGGATTGGGAACTGGAAAACCCGGAATCTAGTAACAGAGGTTGATTGCGATTTGATAGCGGCTTGCTTGCAGGATATATGTACTATGTCTAACAACCTTTAAAATATTCGAAGGTGGATTGAAAACGGCCTAAACCAAAACCTTCCCCCAATCCAAGATACTAGAACTGTGCGCATGTATCTCCAACTTGATTAAGAGCATTTTATGCTACATGTAATCAGTAGACTTCGACCAGTTGGCACTCTAGAGTAGCCTCCGAGCTCACGAACAACTAAATTATAATTTTCTCTAACTAATGACCAGAGTGAGCTTTCAGACAATCTGTCGCGTCTCCGTTGTAAACGTTTTCTACTGTTATAGACAGTACAGATTCCAGAGTTCCTTTTCTCATGGCATCCACGTGTTGTAAGGGGTTTGGAGGTACCCAAGGGTACATTTATGCGGCCCACGCGGCTGACTGCAAGGAAGAAGTCGAGATGGCGATGATGAAAAGCTCGATCTCTTGAGTGTCAGTACTGTTGACATAATGTGGGAAATTGTAATTACCTCGAGTGCAATCATCCATGATTTGCCTAGCGTACCTATGATGGCAACCACAAGTAAAAGAAGTGCCATTACAGAGAGATAGCATGAGATGTACTGCAGCTTAGGTCGGGCTAAGGTTGAATGTCGAACCATCAACCAGAACCATGCAGCTACAGCCACATAGTCCACAAAGAGAACAAAGAGGCCACCCGGATGGACGGAGCTCAGGAGGAAGGTTCCAGCGAGTGACAACGCTACCTTAGCTAGCGCGGAAAGCACGGCGAAAGCAGGGTACACGATGCGTAGAAATCGAGGTGTGAATATATTTTCACGCTGTTGAAAAATTACATGAAGGTACTGTGGTACCGTTAGCCGACAGT
>NW_019173378.1:7069-10628 GCF_001773325.1 Penicillium arizonense | reverse complement strand
TGGGAAATTGTAATTACCTCGAGTGCAATCATCCATGATTTGCCTAGCGTACCTATGATGGCAACCACAAGTAAAAGAAGTACCATTACAGAGAGATAGCATGAGATGTACTGCAGCTTAGGTCGGGCTAAGGTTGAATGTCGAACCATCAACCAGAACCATGCAGCTACACCCACATAGTCCACAAAGAGAACAAAGAGGCCACCCGGATGGACGGAGCTCAGGAGGAAGGTTCCAGCGAGAGACAACGCTACCTTAGCCAGCGCGGAAAGAACGGCGAAAGTAGGGTACACGATGCGTAGAAATCGAGGTGTGAATATATTTTCACGCTGTTGAAAAATTACATGAAGGTACTGTGGTACCGTTAGCCGACAGTAGGCCTCGCTCATTCCATGCAATGAAGACCTACTGCTTGTAGCGGTGGGGATAACGGAGTAACCCAAAAGAGCACTTGGCTCCATCTTGGAAATCTTTTACTCCAGAACAGCCCGGTAAGAATAGCAAAGGGAACACATGAGAAGGCACACAAACCCAAGTCGAATTTGTGCCACCGCCACTTGGATGGAATACAGTACAAAAGAGACAGTCTTCCAACGTTCAGAAGTAGAAGAATAGTGACTAAAACAGATTTGATAATGTCTTCTGAAATCATGGCTATAATTTCTTAGCAGCAGACACATCTTGGGATTAGAGATGGAGGTTTATATAGCCAAACCCACAATTGCCTAGTCATGAATGTATAGATCCCAGGAGCTCTTCATCTGGTTCCAAAGTCTTCTCGACGGATCGCATACTCAACTTTCTACCTTTATCTCAACTTTATGGCATTGCGGAAGAACTGAGGTCTTCAATTAATGGTTCGCGGTAACATTTTGTTTTCCTTCCGCGCTCGAGAGCAAGTCCCGCTTGAAAGCCTGGAACATATTGCTGAGCCAATTAGTATCGCACCTGCTCATTCTCGCCCTTGCTGATATGAGACTACCTGCATGGGGAAAGCGATCAAAATAATGAACGTTCACATTTCACTTTACTAGTAATGGGTGCAGTCAGTCATCGCTTCAAAATGGCCGATTGCAAGTGCATTTCGCCTTTTCAATGTCGACGGAATGCGATACGGTTGTGAATATATACCGGAATCTTACAAATCACGAGATCTGACTATATCGCTGGCCGCCCACATAATTCCTTTAGGCCTGTCATCGGAACAGTAGAAACTTGCGCGCTGCCTACAAAATGCTCGGAAATCTCACAAGCTTGGATGGAACAACGCTCTATCTTTGGGACGGCTTGGTAATCGTTATGCACGTATTCCCTTTCTGAAAACGACTCAAATACCGATACAGAAAGAAACTAGATCCTAGATATTAGCTCTAGTAGCTTATTGGTATTTATTTTCCCAGTCACGTCTGAGTTCCTGTTGCCTTGGAATCATGTCTCTTGGCTACACGTGTAATTTGGATCATTGTATGGCAGAAATAGTTTCCGGTTGGACTTACAACAACAAAGATATTTGTACTCAAGGAAATGCTGTAATGTGCTGATCCTCAGCAAGGTTGGATACACTCTTCCTTCCTGACGGGCGTTAGGGTTGTCCAATGCAACAAGCAGGCTTGCCAGATCCAGCTTCCTTTATAGCTGCATCTCAGTGGCCTAGAAGAAAGGCGTATCATTGTGGTCTCGTTCACCACCCATCCTTGACTGTCCATAGAGCGCTTATCATTCCAACAAAAAGTGTAAATGTCTATAACCTTAGAGGGTTGTCTCTTTCTACCTGTATGTATTGAACGAGCAGTGGATTAGAGCGCATTGGTATTTAGTTCCTGTGCTTTACCACATGCGATATGTAAAGAGGAGCCCGTAAAAGGTTGTCTTGGTGGTAGACATGACGGAAATACTTTCGCTATTTTAGTTATAGTTTCAGTCTGTTACGAAAGTACAACTATAACTGATAAGGTTTCTCCTTGCTTCATGATTACATGCAGCACTGCTAGAACGAATGTAAACGACATAAAATAGACGCAAGAATCAAAATAAAAACAGTATGCGAATCTTTATGCACATCCCATTGGTGATTCAGTTATGCAGTTGAATGTCAAGTAGTTCACCTAGACAGTTCACTGGCCGTAACAGCAATAACAGAACACAGGACATGGCGTTTCACGTGATAGTCTCTTGGGTCTGGCAGTCGCTTCTGACTACCGCCCCCCTCTTGGTATCAAGACATGTAAGGGATCGCTACCTGCATGACAACTTTGGAATACTCCACGAGGCTGTATGTTGAAACCAAGTACATGCCGTGTAGACTGGGCTGCCCAATCCGCGCCAAGCCAATTCTCTCAAGAGGACGACAAATGTAGAAAACATAACCGAAGAAATTGATGAGCAGCAGTCGACCGAATGCAGTGGCCAGTGGGGAGGGATCGTGGAGTGGTTCGGCCAATGCATGAATGGTGGGCACCAACGCCAATAGGCCCACTGGCGCATACTGGCAGAATCGACCACGAAAGGATACCGTGTTATCTTTGAGGTAGCCGTCAGGGAGGCTTCCAACAACGATTACGGTGAAGGCTGAAGCGTATCCAAGTCGTAGCAATGGTTGGGCTGGAAAGAGAAACGCGACCGTCGGAAGAGCAGAGGTCCAAATGAGGAACAGACCAACAAACCACAATGAGACTTGCTCTTTTGTCTTTGTTTTGTTGTGGAGCACACAGAAACCATTTTGGATGACAACACATAAATGCCACAAAGCGATTCCGCCACCAAAGGCGATGACTGCCAGGGCATATGGGATCGACTCTTGAGTTGAAGGAAAATGGAAAATCAAAAATAGTAGCAGATAAACGACAAAGTAGTAGAGCCCGAGCATGCCAATTATGATATCAATGGCACAGTTGCGCAGGTTATGGTAATCGAGAGTGTCCATTTTGCAAAGTCAAAGTAATTTATTCCGACTGGATTGAGGAGAATTATTCAGGCGGGTAGGCTTTTTTATAGCCAAGTGTGGAGCTCAGGTCATATTCTTTACTGCACAAGTCAGTATTTGCTGAAACACGAGGAAGGGTGGAAGTGACACTTTATGCGGTGGTGATCACCAGAACGGTTGAGGTGAAGAACCATCATATCAACAATGACGACCTCAACGGCTGGACCCTCAGAAATGAGCACGTTCATGTTGAACAGTCGAGGCATGCATGTTTATCTGTCGTTGTCCCAATGATCTTCGGGCTATGTGACTGGCCTATGTGTGCAATGACTGTGATGGATAGGAGCATGGTATATTTCTCACTACGTAACTAAAGGCTATAAGGGTGAACGTGCTTATTCGTTTTCTCTTGCACAAAACGTCCTCGCGAAATCCAGAAATGGAACAGATTGTACATATTATTCGCCAGATCGGCCAACAGCAAGCACACAATGCTTACTATCGTGATTGCTATGCTCTCTTCAAGCTACTCCAAGACCTCACAGAACACACTTTCAACGAGCTACAAACACTTTACCGATCCGGTACCGGGGACACGAACAATTCCGTGCAACAAGTACTCCGAAATTTCCAGAA
>NW_019173378.1:5525-7019 GCF_001773325.1 Penicillium arizonense | reverse complement strand
AATGAGCACGTTCCTGTTGAACAGTCGAGGCATGTTTATCTGTCGTTTGTCTCAATGATCTTCCGGCTATGCGACTGACCTATGTGTGCAATGACAGTGATGGATAAGAGCATGGTATATTTCTCATTATGTAACTATAGGCTATAAGGGTTGAACGTGCTTGTTCGTTTTCCCTTGCACAAAACGCCGTCGCGAAATCCAGGAAATGGAAGAGATTGTACAAATTGTTCGCCAGATCGGCCAACAGCAAGCACACAATGCTTACTATCGTGACTGCTATGCTCTCTTCAAGCTACTCCAAGACCTGACGGAACACACTTTCAACGAGCTACAAACACTTTACCGATCCGGTACCGGGGACACGAACAATTCCGTGCAACAAGTACTCCGAAATTTCCAGAATACAATCTGCAACCTGGTTGAAAGGGCATGTGAAGCTCAAGCGGCTTGTGAGGAATTGTGTCCCGTGAATGCATCATTTTCAGCGCGTGATATTTTAGAGCCCATCAGAAGGATGTACACAGATCTAGGTCCCTCAACCGAAAGCAGGAAAACCCCTTGTCACACCTGAGCCTACCATCAAAGCCTTTCTCATGGACAAGATTGGCTGTTCTGCTTTAGTGACCTTTCATAGAACCTCCGTGTTTCCATATTTTATTAGGCGACCACAATGTATCATATTTATCTGATAATTCTGTACCATAAAGACCACAAACGACATGGGAGTTCAACAAGTATTCGGCTTAAATTTTGCGAATTAGATATAGCGAGAAAGATTTCCAATTTACGGAATGTGCACTATAGAAGCAAGCAATACAGTACCCCAGTCCACCATCCGCAATTGACTATATAAATAAATCGCAATCTTCTCAGCTGAATGAATATCTGATTCAAGACCCGCAATGCGCTTGCCATTTAGATGCAACAGCAGAAAATTTGAACTAGCCATGTGATTGAACTGGCAATAGAGAACAGCAAGGCCAACCACGTTGTGATAAACATCTTTGCTCCAAAGTTGACTTGGACACCATAGGTCTGCAAGTTATTCTTGACGACGGAAGCGAAAAGACCATACAGCACCATGACCAAGATTGTGGCAGTCGTAATGAGCGTTGATGAAAGCTTGGTTTGTCAGCATCTTTCTATGTTCTCCCGATTATCACATACCGTGCAAAATATGGCAAGTAACTTGCTACCATTGGAAAAGAAAAACTTGCGACCAGCCAAGATTATGGTCAACGTGGTTGCCACAAACCCGGAAATATACAAACGGATCGCACTCAGCGAAAGTTGACGGTAGCCGGAAATCAGACTTTGGTCTATTTCTGGAAGTATGTCGATGACCTTTATTGGCGTAGAGTCAAGCAAGGCAGATAGATCGAAAGAAAAAGATGTGCTGGGGTGGGAGCACACCATCTCCGAGCCATCCTTGGATTTACAGTAGCTCCAGAGGCCAACAAAATAGTATCGAGGCAGATGTGACTTCAAGTCGTG
>NW_019173378.1:0-5475 GCF_001773325.1 Penicillium arizonense | reverse complement strand
ACACCTGAGCCTACCATCAAAGCCTTTCTCATGGACAAGATTGGCTGTTCTGCTTTAGTGACCTTTCATAGAACCTCCGTGTTTCCATATTTCGCCCGCTACAGATTAGAAGGCAACCACAATGTATCATATCCATTACATTATATTGTACCATAGAGGTCAAAGAAGAGATGGGAGCTGAAAAACTACTCGGTACAAACTTTCTTGGATGAGATATAGCGAGTAGGAGTTCCAATTACCGCGGAATATGCACTATAGAAGCAAAAAATACAATACTTCAGTCCACCGTCCGTAATGGACTCTATAGATAAGCCACAGTTTTCGGCTGAACGAATGTCCAAATCAGGACCCGCAACGGGCTTGCCATTTAGATGCAACAGCAGAAAAGTTGAACGAGCCATGTAATTAAACTGGCAATGGAGAACGACAAGGCCAACCATGCTGTGATAAACATCTTTACTCCAAGGTTGACTTGGACACCATAGGTCTGCAAATTTTTCTTGGCGACGGAAACAAATAGCCCATACAGCACCGTGACCAAGATTGTGGCGGTCGTAATGAGCATCGATGAAAGCTTAATTTGTCAGCATCTTTCTTCTATATTCTCCAGGGTATCACATACCGTGCAAGATATGGCAAGTAACCTGCTACCATTGGAAAAGAAAAATTTGCGACCAGCCAAGATTATTGTCAATGTGGTTGCGACAAACCCGGAAATATACAAACGAATCGCACTCAGGGAAAGTTGACGGTAGCCGGAAATCAAACTTTGGTCTATTTCTGGAAGTATGTCGCTGACTTTTATTGGCGTAGAGTTAAGCACGGCAGATAGATCGAAAGAAAAAGATGTGCTGGGGTCGGAGCACACCATCTCCGAGCCATCATAGGATTTACAGTAGCTCCAGAGGCCAACAAAATAGTATCGAGGCAGGTGTGACTTCAATTCGTGTACCTGGGCTTGAATCATGCTGCTGGCTGCCGACGTTGCCTCATGGATTGCTTCATTTGCGCTAGTATCAACGCTAGACGCCACGCCTTCGACGGCATTTCTTCCCCCACTCTCGATATGCGCATTTTTAATATTGAATGAGTTCCGAATTTGCAAATCATGAAGCTTTGGAAAGTCTTTCAGGTCTACCTGCCGATTGCTTAGCGAATTGGTTAGAATGGAAGTTTTTCGGGCGTATCTTACTTTTAAAAAGTGTAGGCCCCTCGGCGAGGAAGACGACGAACATCCAACAAAGATAAAAGATAGACAAACTAGAACCGCGACGGAAAATGACAATGCCGTGGATGAAACTAGCGAATCTAATCTGCTCTTGGTGGAAAGCTTCATGGCTCACAAGCGAGAAGCGAATGGGTATCTTAACCGATTATGACCTTGACATCCGGGTAACATCTGAGAACCATGTTGCATCGCAATGCAAGGAAGCTTTTATATAAAAGTTTAAGATATGGTCAGCTTAGTCCGTGTGGACAGTGTTCGGCAAACCAGATAACTGAGGCCGGCGCAATTTTCCAACTCACCCCATGGGCAGTGGATATATGTGGCAGATAATCTACCAGCAGGAATTTGCATCCCATAATGGATAGCTGTAGTGAAGCGCAGGCAGATAATTGACTGCATTGACCGCTAGAATAAAGGGGCATGCAATTTGAAGTGATAGATCGTCGAATTCTGATCTTTGGCTCACAATTCTTCTCAAAAAGGTTCAATAATAAAGCTGGTATAAATACTACTGTATGGAGTCTTCCCTCGACACATTGTTCTCGCGTCATTCTATACACCTGCTCATCTGGAACTCACATGTGACTTGTACTGGCTCCCATCATGTCACCTTCCAGGCAAGCAGAAGTTGAACATTGGGAGCGAAAGTTATACGACTATAAAGAACGCCATTTCGAGCTATCTGCTAGAGTGCATATTTCTCATCTCGTCTTCGAAACCGGTTTCAGAAGACAGATGGACGGCCGGCAGAACATCCGCCGATTGAAACAAATGATGAAGATTCAAGGGTGCCAACGCTTGATGCGGGACAACCATGTACCAGTGATAGTTCCCAGGGCTCATTGGCAAGATCGCGTACGTCCGCGATCTGGCAGTGGAGTCATGTCTAGCTTGGAGATGGGGTTAGATTACCGGTTGTGCGCGTACGATCACGAAAATCTCATCACGGCTGCCAAGCATGTCCTCGACTACGACAACCAGTGGTGGATTGTAGACGTGTATCTAACAGACAATGACGAAGGTGCATTTTTTTCACCTCTAGCTCTCTGAGATCCCCGTTGACAATTCTTAGCCTCGCCCGAGAACCACAGCAATGACGTGGAGTCTGTTCGTCAGAAATTTATTCAATCGTTGAAGGAGCGATACCCAAACGACAATCGTCCACCAGATGGACTGATCTACGAGCGAATCAACCGCTACGAGGGCTACCTCAACATGCCGAAGGATCCACTCGCTGCGAATAACTGGTGGGCTGTACTGGAGGCCCTCGCGGGAAGTAAGCGAAGTAAGAAAGGAAAGTATCTGAAGCAATTCTTCCAACATGAGACCTTACACCAGAAGTTAAATTCTTTGCTCGTTATTCCGGGTCTCTGGGAAGGCATGCGGATTGGATTACTTCATAAAGTGACAGCCATGCATTGCGACGAGGTGAGTTACTCGGCAGCCCAAAGCTAATCGAACTCGTATCAGCTAACATGGTTGCAATTCTAGCCAATCGCATGCTACTGGGAATTGATCTACAGGACTTTTTCGAGATTGGTCGGAGGAAGAGACGAGCTTTTACCCCTGATTGACGGAATCACAGTCGACCTGGTTCAATCTCGCGTTCCTAAGGTCTCCAGCAAAGATTTGAAGTCCTTGCGAGTCGACTTAGAGGAGGGCAGGCTTTTTTCGAACTTCTCGGAAGCAGCTCGAGGGGAGATATGGGCGCGTTTGGGAGAGATTGATTATCCAATTCCGACCTTGAAGACATTTTTCAAGGACCGACTCTATCTCGAGGTCGCCCACAGTGTCATGAAGCAACTGTTCGTCCAGCCGCAAACCGAAAAGATCACGATTGACCAGGGAGTGTACGGGAAGTATGACACTGCGGTCCCCATCTCGATGGCGTTGAGACAGCAATGGCTGGGAGAGGACCTGCTTGAATTGTGGCGCTTCAGTTTCCAGTACGGATTTGAAATGACCAATCACCAACGCCTAAAGTGGTCCAAGGGCGCTGAGCCCGAAGACCTGTTTGGCCAGCAGAGTTTCGAGTCATCTTTCGTCTCAAGAAAAGAAATATGGCGCCATTTCTTTGCACTCGTAAGGGCTAGGTCATTCCAAGCACCAGTAACAGACGACATGTCATTTGCAAGGGGGGAGCTACCTCGCCCTAGGCCGTGTGAATACCCAGAATGCTTAACCGAGGAAGTCGAAGTCGCCAAAAGATGTGGAAAGCCATACTCGAATACTGTCGAGGCAGATCGATTCGCTCTGTCGGCAGAGTCGTTGCAGCAAGGCCATCCCCCGAGTCGCGTGACAGCGGGCTTCCTCCGACAGTCTGTTTTCAAGGCGTTCTTTGGCTATCTTTGGAATAGCAATGGCCAAACACATGGTCATCCTCCTCCTCATCCTCCTGAGGATAACGTCGAAGTTCACGATCGCAGCGAAGAGCTGACTGGGGCAGATGTTGGCGGGAACGTGATGGCAATAGACGGCATGGATGTAGATCCTGGGAGCTTCAGGCCGAGCCCTCTCACCATCTCAACAGCCCGGACTCATGAGAATGTGGCTTCTGCTTCAGCCGCTCATCTGTCACCGTTGCCCTACGCCATGCATATCAGCGTAGCAGGAACAACAAGAACATTAATTCTAAAAATGGATGACTCCTTTATGACTGACTTTTCGAATGGTCTGTCTGATCACCACTTCACAGTTTGGATTGATGAGGATGGGCGATCCATTCGCCCGGAGAACTGCTACTCGCACTACCTGGACAATGCCTTATTGGTTCTTCATGCCGAATTTAGGGATGATGCGCAAACTAGCTACGATAGTACACCCTCGCAAATGGGCGCTGGGAGCAAGAGAAGGAGGGTTGATACAGCTAGAGCAGCTAGTGCAAACCAATGGGTGCAGGAGCAAATTGTCAGGCTGTCTGATCTGCATAACAGTGACGAAGGCGAGCTTTGAAGGACAAGGCGGATTATATCCGGGCTGGTACTGCGAAAGCTCCCGAGCATGGGAAAGGTCATAACACGGAAAAGAGGGAGCTAGAGTTGTTGAATTTATATGGATGAGTTAGATGCAGATTAAAACGTCTTACATTGTGTATATCCGGAAGGAAATTTCAACTGCGTAGCGGGGCCTTGGCCGCGAAGTCCGAAGCTTTGACTCGAGATGAAATTCCGCATTGTAGTCTCACTCAGACCAACTACAGAGCAAAAGATTTACGAATTGTTGTATTGGTATATACTTGGTGAGCTTTGCAATACGATAAGCGCATAGAACGTGTAAAAGAGGATGCATTTTGGATGTTAGCTATGCCCGTACGGTCCAATCCAAAGTGTTATTGCTAGCCAGGAATAGGAATGTATTAGAAGTTCAGTATACGCCAAGACACCATCTACAATTGCTGATAAAATGTACCCGTCATAATTCAAGCATAGTGCTATCTATCACTATAGACAAGGCGATATATGATTTTCACACAGCCCAGGAAACTATACCTGAAGAGTAGGTCCACCTAAAACAACGACAAGAGCAGAATAAGCAATATCACGCGGGTATGCAAGGCAATCGGTCGATGAACAATGCGGCCAACTCCGGAATGTCTACCAGGTTTCCATCAACCGACCTTGCATTCCACTTTTGGAGATAGTGCTGGATAAAAAACAATCCAACTTGGTATAAGCGGTCTGGGATAAACTCCAGCTCTGTGGGCTTTTGCTTGCACATGATTGTCGTGATTGAACTGTTTCCAGATGATGTCCGATCTTCGAGCTCGGATTGTAATACCGACAGCTGTGCACGAAAGAGCAAAACTCGCCTTGAAGTGCGATGAATAACTCGACTCAGTCGCTTCAACTTGGGCCAGTCTCGTCTCTTGAAGCCTTGTAGTTTCGTCAGAACTTGATTTGTATCCACCCGCTTTACTAATGGTAGCCGATCTTGTTTGAATGGAGTTGTTGCTTTTCCATTTGCCGTCTTTCGTTGCGAAGCTTGTGCAAGCCGTGTTGGAGTCATGAGACCCGGTACCAGGGTCATCTTAGGCACTCTATGACCCATGGGTAAATGTCGAGTTTTGGGCAGTGTGGCCGTCACTGTATTTACCGAACGCTCAGCTCCATTCTTGACGGTAGTAATACGATCTTCTCGGGTGTTGTGTAGAAGAAGTAAAACCAACACGATCATACACCTTATGTAACATTCATTGGAGATTTGGTTCCGCCTATCTGACGGCGTTGTTTTTTGTAGAACGTTGCCGT
>NW_019173377.1:0-16855 GCF_001773325.1 Penicillium arizonense | reverse complement strand
GGTGACCATTGCATGTGGGTGCTTGACTTTGACCTTTGTAGAGAGATGTCCATGGATGAGGCAGGGGTCCAACAAGCAGTCAGAGCCTTTCAGCAAAGCGAGCCATTCTATCCACGGCCGGCAACAAATAATTCACTCTGGTTAGAGTTCCGACAACAATATTTACGAACCGGCGAAGAACGTCTCGAATGGGTGCCGTTGAATGAGTCAAAGCGTAATCAACGGAAGGCTTTATCACGTTTATTCATAGATCTAGTTGAAAAAGAGCTGGAAGATTGATCATGTCAATGCTTCAAACAATCAGAGAATCTCCAAGAAGCCTGGCGCAATCGAAATTCACTTCTTGTCTACTTATGCAGGACAAGTCGATTGTCGCATGACTTGGCCGTGTGTAGCGAGTACCAGAGGATGATTGACCACGCAATTTATTGCCAGAGAAATGGCAGCGTCTGATCTAATTTCATGTGTTTAACTAATTTAAATTCGAGCGTCTCAGATCCGATTATTCGCAAAAAAAAAAAAAATATATATATATAGAAAAAAAACCATCATACAAGCACAGGAACAATCATCTGGGCGAGTCATAGTAACAGGGGCATGTCATCAGAGAGGATGTCTATGTATACTGTATGACACGATGATAGGTGTGCAGCGCATGCGCCATTTACGGTGGCGGTCAAAGCTAGCGTTTGATCGGCAAGCGGTGGCTGGCTGGATGCAGCCGAGCCTGTAGATTGTCTGCTTGTAGGCATTGATGGGGACATGAGGGTTGAAGGTTGACAGCCTGCTAAGGAGGAATCGCGAGTGGACTGGCCGATTTTACTCGAGTCAGAGGGTTGTTTACTTGTAGGGCCGACGTGGGCGCCTGGTTCAAGACTTTGTCGTCGACAATACATTTACTGCCAACCAGAAGCCCGTTTTGTAGAATACAGCTAGAAGTGTGCCCCTGTATGTTGAGACCACCTGTCCTTTGGTTGGTGGTACTCAATGTAAATAGCACTAAAGGTTGTAAGCCAAGGTTTTCAAACCTGTCCCTAGGACGGGTTATTGTGAGCTCCTAGGAGCATTCAATCAGAGTACCTCTAGCCTAAGTGATGAGAAATAGTGTTAGAGAATTGGGTCTGTTGACTTATGCAAGATTTTTGTAGCAACAGACAGTCTAGCCGAATAAGTGTCCTTTCTAATATTATACCGGTTTAAAAAGAATATTTCGAACAATTAGTCCTTACCGAAATGTTGGGTCCCAGCATTGTACTGCTTCCCACTGCCGCTGTTCACATTGTTGTCTGTGTTCCCCCACCACTGTTGAACGTCTTGGTGGATGTTTCTTTCGTCGGGCACTGATGGTGTGACAGACTTCATCTCTTCAATGACGTTTTCAAGCTCATTGGTTTGCAGAAGACCCAAAACAAGCCTATCTTATTCCACACCGAGGCAAGGGTAAGTAAGTGTCGGCGATTCCGATGGGGCTATTCTGTGTTGCGGCACGGCTGAATGTGGGATCTCGACCTTCGTTCTCCGAGTTCGACTGTTTGAGATTACAGTACATCTAGGGATCTGAATATTTCCTATTTCTTTTGAGATGGAGAAAGTATTATACTCAGTGCCACTACAGTACTTTCATTTTCAATGTTGATAAGTGACTATGTCATGAAAGCCCAACTCCATTCCTCCACCGTCTTCCTCCATTCCTAAAATATGTTCTTCATGAGATATTTCCCTACCATGGAGCCATAGAGAAGCCGCGATGTGGGGACAGGGGAGATCTATTGCAGAGTGGACAAGGCTCATTCAATAGTGCCGTGACATGCAAGTCACTTCACAGGCCACTTCACCGCTGAATGAAAAAGGTTCAGCCCTGCAAAGGATCGCCCTTGTCCCCTCATCGAGGCTTCCCTATGTCCCATGACAAGGATGTACCATCGAAGGGACCGCGATGGATCACTCGAACCAGGAGAGGCCGAGGGCAGCCATAACCCTTTCGCAGTCGTCGCCGTTCTTGTTTGAATCATAGCGGACTGCGCCAATTATGGCTTCCATGGTGGTAGCCATAACATTCCTCCCAGCCACAAGGCCCCACTGGCCCGGATTCTTCCCGATGAAGGGGTCAAGGCCTAGGGCAACGCCCTGGTCATTCAGGTTGTTATTAGAGGCCACCTTGGTGATGACATTCTGGATCTCTTCTGTTGATAATGGTCAGCACACGTGCAAAATAGTAATTGACAAGGGGTCTCTACCTGGTGACTTGTTTCTGTCTCGGCCCTGGTCAACGAGAATTTGGCGGAGAGTCGCGTCGTCAGCCAAGGCGAGAACCTTATTGCCGCCTGGATTGAATAGACTAGAGCCTTGAAGAGCCTCGCGAATCAGAGCTCGGTTGGTAAAGCGGTACGTTCGCTGGAGAACCGAATCCTCAAAGGCCTTGATTTCCTCGTCCGACGGGAGGGGCATAAATATAACCATGGCGGAGATTTGATATTGGTCAATATGCTGATGATGATAATATGGTGGTTTATTGTGTCAGAAACAATGGATCAAATGGAAAGTGACTGAAAGATGAGGAGAGGAAAGAGGATATTTATAAGGAATGAAAAGAAGGAGACAGAGAGACAAGTCAGGTTTGCGCAGCCCGATAAGATGACTGGGAATGGTATTGGGCTTGAACTGTGCTCAGCCTCACTTTCCTGTTGGCTAAAACCAAATCCAAGTCATAGGGTATATATACATGCACGTTGTCTGCCCATAACGGCCTGCAGATACATGCATTTGTACCCAAATATCCAGCTCGTGGCAGATTGTTATTGGCTATGAGATATGTGCCATGTCTCGTTCCTATCGTAAGCATGCAGTCCTGAACCCGGGAAAGAAGTCAGGACAACGCATCATCCACGCGATCCTCCAGGTGACCGCAGAGGTTCAAGCAAATGGAAACGCACTTCGTCTCCAATGGGTACCTGGACACTGCGACAACCCAGGAAACGACGTAGCAGAACGGCTGGCCAAGGACGCGACAGGCCCGGGCAAAACACACCCCTTTCGCCCTTCGCTGGCAAGGAAGAGGGCGCTTATCCCACAACATCCTCTCTCAGTGGGAGCGGGAATGGAAAGCATCTACGAAAGGCGGTCACCTACGAAAAATCGATAGCACTCTGCCGGCGGCCTACACTAAAAAGCTATACGGAAAGCTGCCCAGGAACCGGGCGTACTTGCTGTCGCAGCTACGCACGGGCCATAATTGGTTATCCCCATACCGCAGAACCGTTGGCTTCTGTGACGACGATCGGTGCATGCGGCGCACAAGAAACAGTCACTTACGTCCTAGTAGACTGCTCAAGATTAAATCAATTCCGAAGGGAGCCAAGGAAAAAATTTGGGGACGCGTTCAACAGCGTGTTGAGTCTGTTGGCCGGTTCCAAAGAAGGTGAGAGAGCTAAATCAGACAGCATGTCGCGGGCTAGGACGGTCGAATCCGTGCTAGACTTCGCCGAGGCGTCGCAACAATTTCAAAGACGCGCTCCATGAGGGCAGCCTAACAACGGGAGCTGCAATTGGGGCACGATAGGCCTTGACGAGGCTCTTAAGTTCGTTTTCAGGAAGTTTGACATGTTGCATGTACATACTCGGATATATATAACTACTGTAGCCTGCATATTGCTCTGCGAGTTGGAAGATAACTTAAAGCATGTGGGTAAATGGTACATTAGGAAATCCGGCTAATATGCGATGTTGTGTTGTTTCCGCAACACAATCTCCTCGTCTAGATTATGGTTACATGATCTGTCAGCTTCAACGATACGATAGGGGTCCAAATATTACATTGATTTGGGATATTGTCACTATGTTTAGAATCAGAAAATAAGTGTATTTTCTACAATCCGCATTCCCCGCCATAAATTGATCTAAAGATCAATATCGCTAGCTGGCCGAGCAATATTCAATCGCCAGTGGTGCCGATTAACAGGGTCCTTTTGATATAGATTGACTTCGAAAAACTTGTTGTGCATTGTACACTTGAAGTTTTTATACCTATATTCAATAAGTTTGCTGCAATTTCCAATGGAATCGGATATTTAGAGATCATACGAATTGAGCTTCTGGAAATTCCCCGCGATTAAATCTTGTTCGGTAACCTCCACGAAGTCAATCCGACCGCCACTTGCTTCGGTGTGAGGGATGAAATATCTTTTGGCTTCGATAGCACCAAAGTTGACTTGTCGAACAAACTGAATCGCGTAAGGTGGCAAAATATTAGGATTCTGGAAGAACGAAGCTGAAACGGCAGAGGGGGATGATTCAGATCCTTTGGCCCAAGTTCAGATCCTTTGGCCCAAGCAATAAAAGGCTCAAATTTGGCCTCGTGCGTTAGATAGGCTGGTCGATAAGGAGATGGAGAAGGGCAACAAAAAATGGAAGACATTGTTAGAGAGTGGTTCCTTGGTCGTTATATTGGTTTTTGAATGATCACTGAAACTTTCTACTCTAGGGAAACGATCGTCTTTATATGCCTTTCAAGTCGGTTTTATGGACGTCAATACCAAGGCGCCTTTAGCTCAGGGAGCTTGATTTTGGAGGAAATTGTAGCAACTTAGTTATTGAATGACGACCATATGCATACTCTAATCCGGTAATTTGTCAACAGATATTGTATTCCGCGGGTGGATCGTTCAATCACAGTTCTTCATTTTGAGGCCCCCTTCTGATCGTCTCTCTTGATGCCCAAATTCATATCTCCTCCAACTCAAGATTCTGGGGTCGATAGTGGAATTGTAGCTCGATAGCCCGGCAGGCTTGCGACATGGCTGACCCTCGCTAATCAGAACACCGCATTTTGAGGCCCTCCTCGCACGGTCCCTCTGCTGACTGAGAGCATCTCGGGTAGTTACTAGGTACATACTTAAGACTAGTCGATTAAGTCTAGCGTGCCATTCAAAATGCTTAAAGGGATGGTGATTCCTATCCTGACTATTTTTGCTCTCTCTTTCTCAGGGGCAACGGGCCTGTCATCTTCGCTCTTTACTCCACCCGCTGCCACTGCCACTCGTTTTCCGCGCCTCTGAGTCTGCCTTTCGATTCTCTCCTTCGTTCGTTCATTGAAAAGAATATTATTCTCTGTGTTGCTTTAACTGAGAGGCTGATTCCAATCCATCCTCTCTATTTTCTCCAATTTGTGGTCAGTCTGGGTACCGGAGTTATAAAGTGAAGCCACTTGTTCCACCTTTTCCCGCGGCGAACACACATACCAGAACCCCCACCAAAAGTCACTGACCGGCAGTCCAATTTTCTTGAAAAACAACAACAACAACTTCTAGATTCTGGACTTGTCGATCCAGCGTGGCTACACGTGTCGGACATCTCTGGTCCCCGTGCATTTCCCGTTTCCACATTCCAACCCCGGTATCCTAGTACTACAACCCATGATAGAGAGCAACATCAGCAGCAAGTCACCTTACAAGAACCAGAAGAATATTCTCAAGATGAGCAATTAGAAACAGAAGATCTTGTTTTCGACGTGGATTTTACCTCATCAAAAAATGAGCAGCATTCCTCATCTTCTGCGGCAGCCAACGTCTCTTTACTTCAGTGTAAACACTGCCAGAAGGAATACCGACATCTTGGACAGCTAAAGTATGTTTTATTATCTTGCAAATCCTTAATCATGCTCTTAACGCTACTCTGTTTTCCAAAAGCAAACACATGAAAACACATACACGTCCCTTCAAATGTCTCATGAATGCATGCACCATGGGTTTTGCAACCCCAAGAGACCTCACGCGACACGAGCAATCAGTCCGTAAGTTCATTGGTCGCAGCATGGCCTATTGTCCTCATCCCGGTTGCACATATTTTGCAAACGGAAGGGGAGATAATCTCAAGCGTCATATTAAGAAAAAGCATCAACTAGAGACTGAGTTTTGGTACTTGGGTCAGTCCAGACATTGATTTCTATGTGTATATAGCGTTCAGATCAGTTTTTTTTCTTGATACAGGAAATTCTAGCTCGAACGTCATCTTCGTGAAGTCAGCCTGTAACCATTTTGCTTTCTTCTATTATATTACAACTGATAGAGCCGAGCGGATCTGACTCGTTTGTCTAAAATATCTCCCTAAGCAAGGAGGTGCTCAAAACCCGATAAATATCAATACAAAGAAATGCTCGGCCGACCCTGATTTCACCGGCCGCCCCTCTCGCCTTGCTGGTATTAGATTGAATTGCGACGCAGGGTTCCCCATGGAAATTCTCAATATGTGGAAGCAGTACAGCCTTTCTCGAAATCGGCTTGATCAATACACATTCGACAATTGTTGCCTAGCCCCACCGCCGAGTTTTTCGCGCAACTCAATCCTCAGGGCGTGGAGCAATCGATTGAGGTTCACCATAACATACAGCTCTTACTGTACAGTAATTATGAAGGTTTATTTTTGGGAGGTAAGCAGACACCCATAAAGCGGGTTGGTACCTAGGACATAAGCCGAATCGAGCCATAGGGGTGAGTAGAATTGGTGTGACCGCCCATATTCTTTGATTGATATCCCGGCCATAATGCCAAGTTGCGCTAAGCTATTTGGGACTTTGTCCTCTCAAACAAAGTCGTATTTGGTTTATATAAATTACAGTGCATTTTTGGAGAATGCATTCGATCTCAAATTCAGTACTGTATAACCAATCGGATGTCATAATGGTGGGAAGGGGATGAGGATCAATAGTGGGGCGCTGTCTCCTATTGTGATTGAACTTAGCCTGTTCTATATCCTAGTCAGAATAGTAGTAATCGTAGTCACAGTCATTGATAATGTCCCTGCAGCTGGTCGGACCGTCATCCTCCCAGCCATAGTCATCATCATAGTCTTCAGGCCCATAGAAATCATCATCCTCGCAATGCAATGCATTATCCAGAATATCGTCATTCCATCGATTAATCCCTTCTTCAAAAGATTCTCGATTCCAAGGCCCGCGGGCGTTGGATTTCGATGTTCCGTCAAATTCCGGACTTCGTGAAAGCTTGATCCGCTCTTTGGTTTCTTCCAATACATTAAGCTTCCAAAATTCCTCTCCAGGTCGATTTAGCTTAGCACCGTAAATATTGAAAAGATCAGGCAACAAAGTAACATCTCCAACGCAGTATTTTGCAATCGCCGGTCGAATGGGTCGCTCATTGAATATATCGTATCGCCCGCCGAAAGCAGGATCGAAGAGTCGTCGAGTATTGCCTTTGGTAAGCCCCCATGCCTTTTTCTCCGTTGCAGAAATCGTACTGTCTTTCTCCACACATTTGTCTAGGCCGGCGAGGAAATCTTTCGGGCCCTTTCTCGTCCCGAGTTCCATTAGTTGGACATCCCTGATACCGTCAAGGGAGATTCCATAGAGACTGAACAACGCGTCTGAATCATGCCGAACATCAAATAGCACTTTCAAAATGACCGGAGATTCGAGTATGAATTTGAGAGATTTTTTGTCGCTATTGACCGTAGAAAATGCTTCATTTTCCAGTCTGTATATATCGATGAGATAGACAGTCTTTCTGGAGGGCACATAGAGCGACATGATAGAGATTGAACCATGTCGGCCAAGCTGTATCCCTTCAAGGTCGATGAAAAGTGATGGAACATCGGTTCGAAGCCCAATGACCGCCGCGTCTATGACCGATTGGAGGAGAGACACGGAGTCTACAACAATGGTTTCGATTCCAGCTGATTCGATGGACATGGTGGATGGCACGCCGAGGAGCCTGAATTTGTGTTACGGAAAAGTCTGGGGGTATGGTAGCGCAGAAGGAGGGTAAGTGAATGTTCAGGTGGGTGGTCACGCCTCATCTTCTTCCACCCTAAAATCCCGTGCTCAGATCCCTCGCCTCACGCATCCTCCCAACCAGACCAAGGGTTCTTATTGGCCGGTCACTTGCATTGTTCGCCTCGCTGGTCGGTCGTTTAAGTATGATCACTCTCACTCACCAAATAGCGCCCCGACTTGGTCCACATCATCACATCTCGAGATTGACCTTGCGTAAATCTATACCCAAAGGCTTCCCTCTGCCACCTTTAGCTTTTCCGCTTACCTGTGGTTTGTACGCACTTAAATCCTCCCAAGAGTGACTCCGAACGCGGGTTCAGCTTTTTACGTGGCTGCAAGAAATGAGCCAGCTGCATATCCCTTTAGTTCAGCGATGACTTCATGACGAGCCAGCCAATGAATGCAGACCAGTGTGCACGGTCAACTTTTCGCCTGCTACCCAAGCAGCTCATTCCATCATCAAGACGTATTCCAAAATACTATAAGCTGCGCATTAACCCCTTTAAGTAAACTAGTTCTTGTTAGAGCATGCGAGAGCTCCTAATCAGATATGTTACAGTATCCCTCTCCCCGGGCAAGTCTGGGATCTTAGAATCCAAGGGCGCTTTTTTTTTTTTTTTTACGACATCGCTTCCTTATCGGCATGATGGAAACGGCATGGAATAGGTCATGGAGTATTAGTTCAAATCTTGGAATACTGGGGACTTCGGGGACGAAAAAGAGCGATGAATTGGAGGAGCGATTATATGCAACCGTGGCGAATTCTCGTTTGTCCCAAATCTGGATCTATGCCTTGGAGGCCATTATCTGCGCATAAGGTATCGAGCATGAGTAATGTACATGTACCAAACGTTCTTTTGCTTTATAGCCTGACTCAAGCTGCCTGGGTATTGATAGCTGTTGTAGTTCAGAGGAATTCTTGATTATACCATTACTTCTGAGGGAGTACAAGAGATTATATACAACGCGAAGTCCAAGTTGATTTGGAAATCAACTTGGTTCTTCGTATACATCGTGGAGGAATTATTTCCGATGATGCGGCTTAGTTCCTGATCTGCACCAGCCTTATATCACAATAAGAGCAATACATGAATTTCTATTTTCCCGGCGCCACTCCTGATTTGGACTAGTAAGCCTTGGCATTGGGTTCGAGGAACAATCGAAGAGTGAAGGTGGTCGCACCAGTTTTGGGACGTAATATGACAAACAATAAGACAAACTTCAATCCGTGACGGACAGTTGACTACGAGAGAAAGAGAAGCTCGGGGTGAAGATTAACCGAGGTAGTAGGGTAACTTGAGGGAGAGTGATGAATTGAGGGCGAGTGATGAATTGAGGGAGAGTGATGAATTGAGAGAGCCGAATTTGTAGTGAAGGGATCCTCAGGTCTTTCGGGCCAGATCTTTTGGTGTTGGGCAGAGATATTTGAAATGTCAGCGAGCAGTACAGTACCCGCGGAAGCCGCTCCGTTGAGCAGTTGGGTTGACAAACGCGCGTATCCCACGATAGGCTATGAAGTATTCGCGCTTTTGGCAACAGCCACCATCATCAATATGAAGCATTCAAGAGTATGGGCCTTCTCTCAGGTTGATTAGTTATGTTGACTTTGAGGTAATTTGGAGAATCGAGGCAGGCTGGCCCGAGCTTTTTGCGACACCAAGGACGTCAACGTGGAAATCCTCCTTCACCATATCTTCTCTCTTGAAAGGTCTTGCTATTTTTAATGTCGAGTTATCGCATATCTTATCACCTCAAGTCCCATCAGAAGCCTCATGGAAGTGGGGGAGGGGTGTGGGGGGTTGACTGAGAATCTGATCTATAGAAGAACCCTTTATCCGGAGAGAACTATCTTGGCAGCGGGGCTGACGAATGACTATGATCGGTTGATTGGCCAGACTCAAATTGAGAATCGTTCTCAGATAACTTAACGTATTTCACATGCGAGCTGGACATCCCAAAACACCATAGTAAATGCGAAATATTTTACACTGATATCTCAACAACCACGGTTTTGTTTTATTTTATTATTTGCCAATAGCTGTTGATAAGGCTTTTTATCACCATATATTAATTTTGAAGAGATCTAAAACCTACAATGCTGCGGTATCGAAAATTACGTTGCCAGGGGCTAGAAATATATATATCCCAATCATTAAGTGATAGAAATTCATTAAACTTTTCTTAGAGACTAGATACCACCTAAAAAGTATTCGTTTATAAGGATAAGTCCCTATAACCTATGATTGTTGTGATACTATGTTGTAATTTATCGCATTTACTATGGTGTTTTGGGGTGTCCAGCTCGCTTGGGTGTCCAGCTCGCATGTGAAATACGTTACAAACATTTCTAACTTACATCGCTTTTTCACTCCTAAATCTGACATGGATTATGCACATGGCTTGGTCGAGCGGCAAATTGAGGAAATGATAATTTACCCAGCAACGAATGCGGCCCTGGCTCTTAAGCGCATCTAATTGGAATTGCGAGGTATTCTTTGCTCTGCATCTCGACTAGCTTTTAGAACTTCACAGGTCCTAGGTGTCATCAACCAAGGACAAACAACGGTGGCTAAACGAATGCATGGCTTCAACAGGCCTCAATTAGGACAGGCACCCGTGCCTTCATTTTCAAAGTTCCCTATTTCCTGCTCTACAGGCCTGGGTGTCGTGTACGGATTTCCACTGAAGTACATTTCAGGTTTATTGCCAGAATAGCAACACCGCTAATTTCTAGACTGGGTCAGAACATGGAATCTGTATTTGAGGTGTCTCGATCTGCTGAAGGACACATACTGTAACCCATCATTAGCAAGAAAGACAATGGTCTTTGACTGAAATTCGCCACGCGTGATTCTATCTCAGTCGCCTACACCAAGGCAAGCAAATATCAAGCATCGTGGCAAACAAGGGCGCCACTCGCAGAATGGCCAACAGACATTGTCGGGCGAACTAATAGCTGTCATTTCCGGCATAATTCAGCGAATATGAAGAACAATGAAAATATTCGAAACAGAAAACGTCACACCACGAAGATGGAAATTATGCCATCTTTCCCTGGGATTGGAAGACCCCTTGCTACAAGAGTTCGTGTTCGTTTAGCCCTCTTCTTTGAGGACATGCTCTTCCAGTTCTGATATAGAGCTACATCTCCAAGCGAAACTTCGGTCGGACGGAATTTATCCGGGGAGTCCTCAGCAGCAGCAGGCTCGTCGATAGCAGCATCAGGCTCGTCGATAGCAGCATCAGGCCAATCGGCAGGAACAGGCTCATCAGCAACAGGCTCATCAGCAACAGGCTCATCAGCAACAGGCTCATCAGCAACAGGCTCATCAGCAACAGGCTCATCAGCAACAGGCTCATCGGCGGCAAAAGGCTCATCAGCAACAGGCTCAGCGGCAGCAACAGGCTCAGCGGCAGCAACAGGCTTATCGGCGGCAAAAGGCTCATCAGCAACAGGCTCATCGGCGACAAAAGGCTCATCAGCAACAGGCTCCACAGAAGCGGGATTTCCATTAGTCGACTCTTCTGTGTACTGTCGCCCATTAGTTATCTTGTCCAGGGATTCGTCTATTGATGCATTTCTCTCTCCGTTCCCATGACTGTGCATCTGTTCGCAAGGGCTCTTCCCGTCCTGCGAGGTGATTTCTTGGGAACGAAGGAGTATCTCGAGCATCATTTTCGTCACAGTATTATCGAAATAATGATCCTGACCGAGGGCATTGTAAAGTTCATCCAGATCGAATTCTGACTTGCTAGACCTCAACGACTGCCGGAGGTTTCTTTCGATATACTTCGGAAGCCAGGTTTCGTCGTCGGGAAGTTTTGAAAAGATCTCCCTTGTTATCCGCAGTATATCAGTCATAGACATTTCTTCGCCGAACCGTTCTATGTAATCTCTGGCAAAGGCTTCAAGAGCAGGAAGCTCGTATGTCCTGGATGCCTGGTAAACCAGGACACTTCTCTTATACTCTCTTACCACACTGGATGTGCCCGCCTCGACTGATGAGTTTATCGTCTCGTAGCATCCTGAATATAGGAAATGCACAAAGGTATGGCCAACATCCTCGTGAATATCAGGCAGGGTTATGTATGAATATAAAACTGACTGCTGTTCAAATTGTGGGCATTTCCGAAGACAATATCCCGGAATGCAATATTTCTTATTCCCGATTGTGGTGGTCACGACTGGGGCTTCGTACGGTCTATAAAAAGGTCAGGTATAATTGATTTTAATGGACCAACAGCGCCTACGATGATAATGGCTGGACATAATCAATCTTCGGAGATACCTGGACAGACATCGGACTCGCGGATTCCTCTTGGGTTCGATGCTGCTTGGATCTCTTCTTTGCCATTGTCGTCGGTCCTTGCAGTATGGAGAGAAAGGAAGTGGAAATGAGGAAAGCCAGGTCAATTTAAGAAAATTTTCAAAGCAGCGGAGTGTGTGCCATGGCTTTCTAGGTCTTTGGGCGACAAAAGAGGGGAAATGCAGGAATGCAGGTATGAGTTGTTCTGCATGCGCTTTTCTGTACCCACCGCCATCGCCAGATTTCCAAAAGCTGCAGCACGTCGTGATGAGTCCTTGTATTAGCACCAGGAACGCGTGCCTCGTCTCCAGTATCGCACTATTTATTCCTGGGAGCTACTAATTCTCAGGAACCGTTGTAATAGCTTCTATGAGCAAGCACAATAGTGCCTAGAAGCTTCACTCTAGTCACTAGGATCCAGCCAAGCCAGGGTGTGTTATCCTTGGAATCCTACACCTAGGCTACGAGCTATATTACTCTTCATTATCACCAATCTCCTTTTTCCTTCGTCAAAATAATTTCTTCTGAATACTCCTAGCTCTAACGCCCGTCCACTACAGCTTGTTTTGTTTTTGAGTTATACGGGGTCTTGGGTTTTCCAGATGACAAGCCGCCCACTGGTCTGATGACTAAGACGCGTCCTGTTGGCGCTTTGGGCTTTGGGCGAGAGCATATGTGACATAGCCAGCAACGGGTGGGTCTGCCACAGTCGGAGCTTCGGGCCACAGTAAAAAATTAATCTGAAGGTGCCAAGTGTTAGAGGTATTGTCACCCTTCGAAAGCTATATTGTTCGGCTTTGTAAATTAAAACGTAGTGTATTTATTCTTAATGTATTCGCACTCAATTCCTATTTACCCCTTTTTTTACTACCAAGAACTCACCTACACGCACGCACGTAATTAGGAATTCCTCGCGATACCTATCAATTATGGATAACCACCCCGATGCTACTCAGCTCTTCCAAGCTCTTACTATTGAGGAGAGTTGGTGTAGCGGCTAGCGCGACTAGTAGGAGGGAGAGAGATAGTGGGGTGCGTCTTTAGATAGTTTCGTAGGTTACCGGAAGTCGAGAATTTGGCCTAGGTAAGTTAGAATATATTCCGAATAAATTGGGGAGGTGTTATAAAAGTATTAACTCACGTCCTTACTAGTATAGCTATCAACGCGGCAAAAGACTTCGCCAGCTATAAGGACAATGTTGCCATTTTGGTCCTATGAATATATTAGAAATAAACTAGGAATAGACAGGGAACGTATTAGATGACAGCGAAGCTCACCGTGTTATAGGTAGGAAGGTTCAGGCCGCCTTCTAGGTAGCGATTGTACGCGGGCTCGTTGGTAAGAAAGGCGCTCATGATGTCGGGGAATGTAATGGGAATGATTTGGCAATGAAAATGGCACGTGATTGGTAAAAGAAATTACGCTAGGAGAGGGGCGTAATGAAAGAATGTGAAAGAGAGAAGGTTCGAAAAGGTATTGCCAAGCAATTCATATTACTAGCGGTCAGATTTAGACCAATCAGATGGGATATAAACTATGCAAACATGTTTACTGTGGCGGACCCACCCTTTACTGGCGATATGATCAGGGTTCTCGCTTTGGGCGGGTTACGGCGAGTGCCTTGTCATGACTCATAACGCAAGCACGTGATTCGTTGTCTTGGCTCGCATCATCACTAATTTGTTCCAGGACACCAACGTGCAGGCCATTTCGCATTCTCGCCATTACAGCATTCCCGTTGCGATGGAGACCGATATTGCGTATCAACTGTATCGAAGGGCACTTCGTTCACTCTTGGAGAACATTCCAAATTACGAGGATAATTTGTTTTCCCTGGTCGCACTACGATCTTGGAGATCTTCTTTCAAACACCTGGGAAGCACGTTTGCAGCCAAATAACTCCCGAGAGGTATTTGACCTCTTTTGCTCAATAGCACGCGGATACCGAGCAAACTGCCAATTTTTGCTTCCGTTCTTCCACAATCGGATTGAGGATGAAGTGAATAGGTATCTGAACGAAGCCAATGAGCCACGCACTCGAACGGCGCTCTCTGGCGCTCTGGCCAAATGTCAAGATGAAATTTCCGGCTATTTGCACTCTGGAAATTATTACGACCAAAAAGCGGAGGAAGAATTGGAGTATCCCTATGACCCTGATTTTGACAGCGAAGACTATTACGAGCATGAAAATAGGCTGCAGATCGATGATAGCTATAGCGAGATGTGGAGAAGAAATATGCAAAGAAGAGAGGAACTTGATGTCCGGCAACGGACGTCGATTCAAGCAAGTTGGGAAGCCCTGTTTCAAAGGGCGGTGGAGTTTGTTGTACAAGGACCGAGACTTGGTTTTCGGTTTGATCTCCTCGATCAAACCTGGCATGCTTATCGCTGCAAAGCGGCCAATAGGGCAGCTGGTACAGTCCATGAATAAATCAATCAATCGAAACCGGCCTACTACTCCTATTGTACTTCGTACCCTGGCCACTATCCTCATCGACAGTGTGAGGGTCTCATGTATCCGTAGATGAGGACAGCGTATACAGATCAGTGATCAATATTAAAGAAAACTATAGTCAACTCTAGATACAAAACATAGCACAGAAAGCAAAAAAAAGGTAGCTTCCTCACGTTCAGGGGAAACTCATATACACCATGTGGGTTCTGCGTAGATCATATCTCCATCCGTTCCGTATGCTTCATGTATATCCGACAAGATACTTCGGGTTTCCTGGGGCCGATTTGACTTCTAGAAGCCGCTTCTTGGCTCCCTGAAAACCTTCAAAGGCCCCTGGGAGCAAAATAATTCCCAGAGTCAAGAACTGAGTTCCTGAAGAACCGTCAACAGGAACGTGACCGGTTTCGTGGTAGTGATGATGGGTAGTCTTACAAGCTTCGTACGATGACCTGGAACTACTGTCTAATTCCTGAACGACTCAATTTACTTGGGTATGATGTTTTTGCAACATTGCGCTTCAGCAATCTTTACACAGAGCAAAACCTTTGAGCAACAGCTCCGAAAATGTGTCCGGTGACTTGATAACATACCTCCTAGAATCGACAATAAGGCCAAGAGAATATTCCTTATTGCTTCCTTTTGCCAAGCCCCGGCTACTACGTGCTATATCTTAGATGTTGATGAACGGAAATGGACTGATCGAAAGAGACGAAAATGCGGTATATCGTTGGAAGCATGCAGTATTGCGGCTCTCCTAAACTTACACTAGGCTCAAACAAATATTTAATGCGATATAAACCATAGGAGGAATTTTGTGGGTGGGAGATTGCTTTGAATCTACTCCCAGGATCGATAGCACACATACGTGTCCCACCTGGAGTATATGTAACAAAACCCACCCCCGAAGTAACAACAGACAACACACTCAAATTGGCTACATTCACACCATTTGATCGTGATGCATTGCAAGGATTCCTTATTGTGGGCTAGATATGGTTTGTATGTCCCTATGGAATCGATATGCCTCACTGACAGCAATTAGATTGGAAACGTGCGGAGCACTATTACCTTGCTTTTGAAACACACTCTTATTTGAAAAGGCGAAGAGAAAATTATCGTATTAGCAAAGCGATGCTGGTGTCCAAACATCCACACATGTCGTCTTACGCTCTTGATAGCAAGAAGGCACTTTACAAAGATGCTTCTTCCCAGGCCAAAACCTTCCGACACCAGGTCAAGAATGGGCTTTTAACTACGGGAGAGGTGGAAGAGAAAAGGCAAACTGTTTTCAGTCTCTATGCTGGTGCTATGAATGACCTGGAGAGTTGGACCGGTAAGGGTTCCAGACTGTTAGTAACGCAACATTGGGAAACTAATTTTTGCAGAGTACCGGTTTCCATTCTATTGGACATGAGCACATGAGCATACAATATAATCAACGACGGAGCCGCCATACAGTATTTTTAAAAGACCTACAAACGGCAGGGTGGTATGATCAAACAGCAAAGAAAGGAGAATCATCAAGCATCCCGTGCCATTCGCTTCCTACTCCAACAAGTATGCTGATTTGATAAAAACACTTTTTGTTTCTGTCTATTTTAGACTCTCCTGTTCTTCGGAAATAGAGTAACTAACACGTAAGCGGTGGAGGATCAACTAAATGTAGAGCACCCCCTCAGCAATGAAGGGTTTCGGTCTCTTGAGTGATCACCATGCCTTTTGACCTAATTTTATCTCTATTTGCTTATAATCTATATATTATGGGTAATGGATCAGAGGACTGATGATAAGACTGGCCTATGTTGGTTTGTCGACACATCTTGACAGCTAGAGCAACCACGACATGAATTCGAACTGCAGTGTTCTCCAGACTGATACATCTCAATGGTCTGTTAGGTGAGGCCACAGTGGGACTGTTCTGGAGAGATAAAGTCACGCGATGTGTCCTCTACAGTGCTGATGGAAATGGTACATGATGATGTTGAGGGATACAAGATGCCAAAAAGTGCGCCAACGGAGTCTACTTTTATGATGCTCCTCATAAAAATGGTGTTAGCACTAAACATGGAAAACCATTGAGATAAGTGTCTTCAAGACCCGAGTAGCTATTAATGACCTGAAATCTATGATAGATGGGATGCTTTTCACTTCCGGGAGGCGTCTTGAACTCCAGTGACTAATCGTTGAGCCGTCCACTATTGAACATTTACTCACCAGTATACCAATCCGCTTTGCAAACATAGTGAGTCTAAGATTCAAACTCGCAGGACCATACCCAGGTCTCAAATCCTGATGTGTAGGCTCTT
>NW_019173376.1:4036-17033 GCF_001773325.1 Penicillium arizonense | reverse complement strand
ATTCGCTATCTATCACTCCCATTCTTGGTCTGGCTCGGGAGCTTCTCTGTGTACCCAGTTCCAGGTGCAAGTTTAAGCCGATGCTTGGCCATCTCATGGTCACTACTCGGAATCGTCCAAGCGGCGCATCTCCTACTGATCAGCCCGATGGACAAGCAAGAGCTCTCTAACGAGAGGCCAATGCGCTCAAAGTCTACTATAGGGCTTTTGTACAACTGTCTTGAAGCACTGTCAATGACTCGTGCAGTTGATACGCACCGGCGGGTGAAAAACGTCCCTCCTCAACCGGCATATTACCAGAGATATGGAGCCCAAATTCATTCTGCCCGGTTTTGCCTAAGGCAGTTTGTCATTATTGCCTGGCAGTATATTGTCATGGATATTTTCCAGACCATTGCCCGTCAAGAAGCCTTAAAAGAGGGGTATCAGCCCGAATTTGCGCCAATAGATTGGATTGCGCCGGTGGATGTATGGATTGAGCGGGCGATTTCCAACTTGATCTTCTGGTTTATTCTCAGCAGAGTATTGATCGATGTCCATTTTCGAATATTGTCAGTCATCTAGGTATTATTGTTAGGTGATTCTCCCGCAAATTGGCCTCCGGCCTTTGGACGGATGGCAAATACGTATACTATTCGCGGTTTTTGGGGGTGAGTCCTTGTTTTAGCAGTGGCTATACAATTGTTGCCGCGCAATATGTGCTAACCTATTCAAACAGGTGTTTCTGGCATCAGTTTCTTCGCCAGCCTCTCACGGCTGTTAGCAACTTCGTCGCGCGTGACGTTCTACTTCTGCCGAGGCCATCTGTATTGGAAAGATACACAAACATTTTTACCGTTTTTCTTCTATCTGCGATTTTGCACAGGATCCTCGATTATGTACAGACCATTCCGAGTGAGTATTCTGGAGCGATGCCCTTTTTCCTTTCTATGGTATTAGGCGTCATGATTGAAGATGGCGTGCAAGAGGTTTGGAGACGAATAGAGTCTCCTCTGCAGTCACAACTGGCGTGGAAAGATCCTCCTGTTTTGTGGTGGCAGAGAATGATTGGCCACGTATGGGTGACGGCATGGCTGGCGACTACGTCGACTTTGTGGTTCAGTCCAATGTCTCAATTGCCGAAGGAGGAGACTACTTTGGTTCCCTTCAGCATCAGTGAAAGGCTTTCTATCCCAGTAATGGGAACGCTTGCATTATTTTATGGGATATTCTTGCACTTTGTGTTCGGCACTGAAGTATGAGCATGTGAGACCAAAATAGTTGGGCTCCAAGTTTGGAGGCTATGGATCGTGACAAGTTCTTTCTGTTCCAACTTTTCGATACGATATTGTGGTTGACTGTTCGTCTCCAACCACACTAGCTGTCAGATGCTGCGTAACATAATGTTGGTCATTATTATGTGGAGGGGCGTCGTAAGATGGAAAAACAGATCTTCCATGGGCAATCTTGTTGAGTTTGCTAGCTTGAAATGCCTAGATAGCTTCCGAGGAAAGAATAAACCTCGTGCTGACCAACTTGACGTCCTTTCTTATTTTTATGGTTATTCAACCTTGACTGAGTTTTCAGTCGAAGGAATTTACTGTTCTGGTTGGCATGGCCTTCCGCTGTCTCCACCATGTAGGACTCCCCGGGAAGGGATTAAGAAGCGGGACATAACAGAGGTGAGCATGGATACTCTAGGAACCACGACAAAGATGAACTCCGGGTTGAGCGGTCCAAGTCATTATGCGCTTCATGTGCAGTTGCTTGGGAAGCAGCAACGCAAATTCATCGCCGACATGGCTCGAATCAATATGCCGAATTGAAAAGACAAGATGTGGCTGGATGTTTCCAGTGGTCATTTTATGATTTTTTTTCTAGCCTGTAAGTGTACCAGGTGGTTACACTGTGGTCGTATCCTTGTTTTCATTCGTTACACGACAATTCGTCTTCCGCGACATGAACGTGTCTCAAAAAGGCATCAATAGAGTGGAGAAGATCCGGCAGAATGGTTATGGCTCACTAAAATTATATCTTTATCCGATTTGATAAAATGTTGAGAGAAACTCAGAGGACAGCATTTACGTTGAAAGCGACTTCAATCGCTGTTGCCGTGGGCAATCTTTATCGTGTCTCATCTAATTACAATAGTCTCGAAGCAGCTTATTACCTCGAGACCCTATTCATTAGACCGCTTGCTCTTGGCCAGCAGGTAGAGGTCGCATCATTTCCCCACGACAGGATACACATCCACCTAACCAAAGACACGTCAGATATACTACCCGTGGGTGATGTTGTGGATAGGTTATACCGTGATTGTTGCCCCCACAAATGGCGAGCAAAGCCTCCCTTAGACTGTACCAATGGTAGGCCCGTTATTGGTTTACAATGAAGTCAAAGAAGTACCAGTGCTGCTCGCAGCTGAGTAATCGCCCTGGCCGCTATCATTTTGTGAGCTTGGCTCAAATTCCTGGGTACCAGTGAACTATATGCTTGCAGTGGAATTTTCCGTAGCTGGGTGCTGTGGTTGCCGAGGATTATTGATGATCTGCAGTCGGTGAAGCGAATGGGGCTTTGTACTCGGAGCTTCTTGGAAGGGAGGCTAAAGGATACGATACATGCCCCTAGTTTAGTCCTTCGCTTTGCGATGAGTCTTCATAGATGATGAACATTGCAGAACTACGGATGTGGAGGCTGACTCTAGGTTAGGGCTTTTCCTTAACTACGGGAGAAAAAAAGTGGGGACCCCCTTGACTCCTAAGGTTCAATGAACTCCGATCGGTCTAAAACTTTGGTAAGTTATAATAGAGTATTTGAAATATCCCCTATCCCACGGGGGTGGGTGGAGTCAGGCTGACTCCTAAGGTTCAATCACCTCCGATTGCTCTTAAATTTTGGCAAGTTATAATAGATGGTGTAAAAAAATGAACAATCAGCTTCCTTGGAATCACAACAACATCGAGGGAGTGCCAATGTCAAAGGTTGTGAAATGGAGCACTGTTGTGGGTGCTCTCGGAACAGGCCCGCCTACACATTCTTCGTTGTTGTCTCTCTACTGTAATCCAGGAGCATGTCATGGGAGTCCGATGCGGCCTGCAAAACACTGCGGACAGTGTATAAAGCCTCACAGATGATGATGATGATGAATTCATTTGCCCGATTTAGCTCACTCTAAATATATGCTGCTTGGGCTGTTATTTGTATGACTGCTGCAATACTTGCAACAAGGCCGAGAGCTTCCATGATGCTGAAAGCTTACGGAGACTCAAAAAACCCCAGGAATCAGACCGCCGGGACAATAATAAACGAGGATGAGAAAGAAATCCCATCCAGAGACCGGCATTCTACCCCGCCTCGTTTCAGCCTCACTTTACACGTCAATCCGCCACCCATTGTCGATCCCGGAATGCAAGATGCAGGGTGATGCAGGGAGTGATCCAGTTTATTGATTGGCTCAATTTCGAGATCATCCTTTCTTGGCACCTTTGGGGAATCTGTTGTGATAAGAATCGACTCGTCGAAGGCTGAACAAAGGTGGCAGTGCTGCTCATAGTGCATACTTGTCGGCAAGACGCTGCAACACGGAACTGGAGGAGGGATATTGAGATGCAAGAACGAAGTCATGATGTTCATAAAATAATGTTCGATGCTAAGATATCATTGCTTGCTATTGGCAGTCGCGCGACGCTAAAGCGGCGCTCACCCTAAACACACCCGGGCGGCATCCACCCGACTATTGTCCGCACATAAGCCACACGCCGGCAGGTTAGTAGTATGGTGGGTGACCACATGCGAATCCGTGCTGTTGTATGTCCATGTTCACCCGTTTGTCTTTTTATTTGTTGGGTTTAGTGCCCTTGCCGCCCTACCTTCAGCCCTTCATCTGAACGCCCTGAAGCCCCTGAACAGATGACGTAGCCCCTCGGCTAAACCTGCCGTGCCTCATGCGGTTGCAACACCACCTCAACCCCATTGATTCCTGGAACCTTAAGTGTGGTTCCTGGTACCCCAGCTTGTCCTTCTGGGAGTAATTCAATGGCTCAGATTTGTGCGCAAGTCTTGTGAAGGCATCCTGTGAAGTCTCTACTCGGCCCTCGGAGGCAGGAAATTGAGTCTAGGAGCCAAAAGCAAGACCCCAGGAGTGCAACAGCTCCCAGATCCAGCCGATGCGTTCCCAGAGCCACCGCGCATTTACTTAGGAACTGGACCGAAGACCCCAGGGATAATTTCAGTTCTCCGGGAATATGAAAAGCCTAAGGAGCTATGCTGGAGTTTTCAGGGGATACAAAGCCCAAGGATTGGTTTCGAGGTTTCCAGGTTCCAGGTGTCAAATCAAGCAAGGAGCCACTCAGCCACCCCAGCAATCGAAGGCGGTGAACAGCTCGTCAGGTTCGGAAGGCAAAGCCCGTATCTCGCCACCCCTAGCTATTCCAAAATTATCGCTAGATAACACTCAAGTCGCCGTACAGTCCAACGGCAAACTCTTCCTTTAGTTTGCTTTTTCATGTGGAACCGATTCTTAGTGAAGTAAGACAGGTTGACTTCGTCATTACGCACCGAATGGACCCTGCGCCAAAGCCTACCTACCGAGACAGATTGTTCAAATCAACGACTCAAATTCTGGAAATCGCGAAATGTTTAGGCTCTAATGAGATGATTGATACTGGCTCTCTTGAGGATGGGATTCTCGCGCTACATGACACGTTGCTGCTTTCTCGGCGCGAAGATGTTTCGCTGCTTACCCCATTTTATTTGGTCTGCCTCGAAGTCTGCCAAACTTTCGTCAATTTAATCACACCTGATATGAACGTGTCAGAACTCAAAAATATTTCAGTCAGTGGGTACAATTCGTGTCAATTGACTCCAGTACTTTTGACTCTGTTCCATGCGCTCAGCACTTTTGTCAATTTCATATGCTGGTAGGTAAAGACAGTCAACTTTGAAGGATTGCCTGACCACTCAATTAGTGTACCAAGCAAGGTCGGTGAAGCCACCAAGGAGCGATGCTTGAGCTGCGTCGCTCGCGCGGTCCGCGATCTTTATAAACATAAAGCGCATCTCGAAACTCTCGGTGACTCTGAGTCTGTTTTACTACAACGCTATATTACGGTCTATTGCCTGATGATGTTCTTTGATTGTCTATGCGCAGTTAGTGTCGATACATACGGTGAAAGTCTCTGTGATTGCGTTCGGCATGGAAGCAATCGGACTTCATCGAGACTCGATGATATTGTTGGTATAAGGATTGGAAAAGATGCTTTGGAACACTTCGCCAACCTTGGTGAGCCATTGTTGGAAGAGATTTCTTGGAGGCAGGGTTTGAGGGATGATCCGATATTGCAAGCCCTTTCGGATAGATATGAGGATTTGGAAAGGCGTTTCTTGGCCGCTATGAAACACCCAGGACATGATAAAGTACTAGTATCACGCGAAATAATCACGAGAGGATACCGACTAGAGTTCAGTGTGATGACTAGTACGGCATTGAAACACTGGGGGCACTGAACAAAATGCACGTAATAAACGAGATTTCTTGTGTGAAGTACGAAATGAGAAGCTTTCGTCGAATACAGGTTAAGCGACTCAGCAGCTCTTGGGTCGATCTATGTGAGGGTCTCACGTATACGCAGAGGTTGATAGTGTCTCGAGATGAACAATCAATATGAAGAACAACTATAGTTGACTCTAGATACAAGACGAGCGCGAGGAAGCAAAAGAGACAGGCTTCCTCGTGATCATGGGAACCCATATGCACCAAGTGGGTCCCGCAGATCATATCTCCATACTCATTCGATCACTCCCAGAAGGCTTAGCCATAGCCCCAGGAACCGCAATTGAGGTTCCAGGAGTTAGCAAAGCTGTTGTGATGGTCTCACGTATCCGTAGATTAGGACAGCGTATTCAGATGAGTAGTCAATATTAAAGAAAGCTATAGTCAACTCTAGACAAAAGACGTAGCGCGAGGAAGCAAAAGAAAGGTAGCTTCCTCGCGTTCAGGGGAACCCATATACACCATGTGGGTCCCGCGCAGATCATATCTCCATCCGTTCTGTATCCGTTCTGTATGCTTCATGTATATCCTTGACAGCTGTCCACAGGAACATGGCTTTGGTTCCTCGAGGTGGAGGTACAAGACCCCAGAAGTTACGTCAGGTTTCCTGGGGCTATTTGACTCCTAGAAGTTTTTTCTGCGCTCCCAGAAACCACACCAAAGCCTCTGGGAGCAAGAGAACTTCTAGGGCCGAGATGTGCGTTCCCAGGGCTGATGGAGCTGTCAACAGGAACATTACTCTCAAAAGACACCTTCACCAGACCTGCGCAACAATTAGACTCATTGATCAATCCCAGAAGTTTAGGGTTAGGTTATCCTAGAGTCACGGCCGAGAGATGTCTCATTGGTATGTGGGGTAGTTTGATGTGTCGAAATAACCAGCACTCCCTGGGAACCAATATGTCTATCAGAAATTATGGCAATCCAACTTATTGAAACCAAACACCTTGGAGTATTTCCATAAAATTTGAGCCCAAGACCTCTTCTCCGAAACTCTTAACAAAAATTTCATTTCACATCAAGATGGTGAGTATGCGTTTTCAACATCTTTCCTCCCAGCGTAAAAACGGGTTCTCATATTACAACTGGTTTCAATGGTCAAGACTGGTTTCTTGGCATTATTGTCGGCGCCAGTAACAGCAACATGAAAATGAGTGTCTTGTACTGATGTTGCCCAAGACTTCAAGTCAAACCCGTCGGAAACATTTGTGTCTTCGGTTCTTTTCTCTTGAAAACCGCTTTCGACGCGATTGGAGATGGCAGAGAAGGATTGGCATCCACATCCAGCGCTTGCAGTTTGCTCCGTAATAACCGGTGATAAACTTGTAGTATTAAATTCAGGCAGCTGTTGTATTCATGAGCTCTTTTAGTGATAGACGAAGAAGCATGTGATCCCTAGCTGGAAGAATACTTACTCTTTCCGTCCGCCAGAACTCAAACTGAAAACCATGGCTAGGGGAAGCATGACTCTCTGCAAGCAACCACTTTTCCACTAGACAGTGTGGGTCACAATGTTTGGCCCCGAGCGATTGCTCTGGCACTAAAAGTCCTGCACTCGAAGTCGCCAAAGGGGCTTCTTTGAAAGCGACCTGCTGGGGCTCATTTTTTGTATCAGCGAATCCCCACACCGACCAGTCTGCCAGCTTTAAGAGGTGAGACATACGGCTTTGTAGGCATCGGACGACCAATTGCCTGCTCCGTGTCGCTTTGCAGCAACTGACAGTTTGTGCGAGTATTCCATAATAGAGGTACTCGATTGAGGCATTTGACGTTTCGTAGCGTCAAAGCCCGAAGCCGTTCTTTCCACCGGATAGCCTGAAGAATGGGAAGATTTCCAACGTTTGACAAAATCTTTGCTTTAAGGGTAGGGATTGGAATATCACAAAAAAAAAAAAAAAAGAAACGTTAAGTAATTCAGATAGGAAGTCTCGCTAGTCATTGTAATTCCGAGACATTCCCTTGAACCCTTACACGTACCGGAATGTGATATCCAGATTTTATTTTTTGAGCTACAATTTTATGATCGGATAGGGAATTACCAGGACTGGATAAAATGCGGATCATGCTGCGACCAAAACAAATGGCTCAAATGGCTGTGATTAAAAAAAGAATTGATCAAGGGTAACTGAAATCGAAGAACATATATAATCCTTCCCATTCTTTGAAAGTGATCAGGCCACGTTTCTTCTGTCGCCAATGTATTCCGAAAGCCAGTTTCGTATTCAGTCAGGAACGTAGAGTGAAGATCCCAGGGGTAGATCTCATTTTCCTAGAAATAGAAATAGCCCCAGGAGCTAAAGTGTATTTCCTAGGAGATAGACAGCTCCTAGAAATGCTTTGAGCTTCCCAGAGTCAGTTTAACAAGCACAAGAGTTTGTCAGTCTCTCGCCAGCCCACTTGTTGCGTTTTTCTGTCAACAATCTCCGCCTTATGCGACGCGGCTCCACTGAGATGAATCCGTCTCTCTTTGGTCACCGCTGTAAGGTAAGATGAAAGAAGAAACTTATTATATCAGCACATTTAGCGCTATGTCAGATTCGAATTAAGCGACGCAGCCAGTAGCTTTTGACTAAGGTCTAGTGGTGTCCAGCACTTGCAAAGATGAACGGTCGCCTTGTAATCTGAAGTCTAAACAATCGGGATCTCATTTCTTGCTAAGCTTGCTCCAAAAATCTATATCAACGCTATGGCCACGGTTGCTGATCACCATGCCGAGTGTCTGGTCACGCGTACTTACGTGTGATTGGCGGTCGCTTTTCCTATTTTCCATCTTACCTCGCCTGGAATCTGAGATCACCCACGCTGAGTGGAATTGAGTCGTGCCGACCGGCGAAGCGGTGCAGAGGTGGATGGGCCTCGCGGTAGATGAGCCCCTGCTAGTCTGGCTGAGCGACGGGGCCCACCAGTGGGAGACGATTCACTTGCCGTGGGGACGGTACGTGTCTCGGCGTCCGACGAGGGGATTCGTAACGGGCGAATGAAGGCGTCTAGGGCTCCTTCGTTTCGACTGCGGTCATCAGTATCTTGGTCGTCTCAGACATAAAGTCATGCACACTTACCACACACAGCATGACGTGCCAGACCCTGTATCTCGCTTTTCCAACCATTCTTCCGCGCAGGATAGATGAGAGAGCGATGTGCACTGACGGCAGCGCAAGATCACGCGCTCGTTCGCATGGTCTTCATCGTCGATCAGGCAGAACACACAGTGGATGTTGTCGACGTCTTCGTGGATGCTGTCGACCTCTTCACTCGGGGTGAGACTCTGGAGCGTCAATTCTTGGAAACCAGCCCAGATATTAGCGACCGACGCCAGAATAGCTGGTTGGGCCGGCGAAATGCGCCATGGAACACTGTTCGTCCGCAGCATTGTGGAAGTCACAAATGGATTGAATGACTGCACTGGCTCGGGGTTGGTTGACAGGCGCACCGGCGGGTCTTGTCTGAGCCCGCGAGGTGACGGGTCAGTGTTGTCTGATGCAGGGCGGCGCCTGGAGGCTGACGATGTCTGACGCTGGCCCGGCTGTTCCATGACTGATGGAGAAGCCATTCTGGAGCCATGTGGTACTCGCGCCTGGTTGCGGACGGCGGCTTCATATCACTGATGGCCAACTTGGTCGGCCTGCCGTTGCCGGTGCCATCTCGCGCAGAGGAAGTCTCTAGCGATATCACAAAGCTTCGACTGCAACGTTGACAAGTCAAACGGCTCTCTAGCGAGAGTGGTCAACTTTTGATGGCCGATCTTGGTGTCTTCAACTTTGATCGAGTTCTTGCATGGCTCGCCTTTTTTCGTCATGCCGCAACAGGAGCCAGGACCACTATGAGGGATCCCGCAGACAGAGAATGGGTTCCAAGGCATGGTAGACATTGCGGTGGTCTTCAAAGGCAGAAAATGCTTCGGATTGTTGGTGGTGTTGGGCAATCTCTGCAGCGTCCCCTCGTCAGCTTTATATGCCATCTCCGTAGGCTCTTTCCCTGCATGGCTGCGTGGCTGCTGGCATGCAACGCCTTCCTTGAAACAGTCGATACGTCGAGGAATGCATTCACACGCAGTATGCGCCACTATACGGCCAATCAGTGGCCTGCGAGAAGGGATATCATTCCAGATCACTGCTGCCCAAATCAGCTGCACTTGTGGCTGTAGACCGCGGTGACCATGCATTGGCGAACAGATTGGCTACTGCGGTAGGCAGCATAGTCGACAAACGCTGGGTTAAATTCTGGGTTGCCTATGGAATTTCGAAGTGCGTGATAGGTTGTGATTTATTCTTATGGCGCTAGATGCAAGATGTGGGTACGTAGAGATAGATTCGGTTCCCAGGAGCTGGAAGCCAGAGATTCTCCAACTCCGCCTAAACATTGTTGTCAAGGCTTTGATGCTGCCGTGGGATTGCTACGCACCTCTCAGCGGAGTGACAGACTACACTCCTAGCTGACCACGGAATTTGGCTGAGGTGAGTATATAAAGGCCTCCCATATCCTACTTTCACAACTCTCACCTCACCCCTATCTACATTTCGTTTGCTCCATCCGCTGTCCAATCATGGTCTGTTTCAATTCGTTCTTACTGAGTTTACCGATGAGCTAATACATTACAGCCAAACATCAGAGAGCTTCCCAACGAGCTTTTGCTGTGGATTGTGTCGTATTTGGACGGTACTGCATTATTTGCCCCCGCAAAATCATGCAAAAACTTTGATTTTAAACTGTAGCCCAGCATCTGGAAATACAACATCAAATTTCAGAACAGCAATCTGTTGCACTTGGCCGTCAAATACGACAACGTTGGTCTTGCGGAGGCTTTGCTCCAGCACAACGCCAACATCAATGCATTTTACCGAGGCAAAACTCTTTAATGAGGGCGCTCAAATACTCTTCCGCTGCTGTGCAGGACCTCTTGCTCAGTCGTGGAGACCTAGACATCAACATTCAAAATCAAGCGCGGGAGAGCGCCCTGTGGTATGCCGTCCGCTACGGAAACCTTTCCGCCGTCAAGACCGTTCTAGAACAACCCAATGTCAGAGTGGACGTCAAGCACAAACACGGCTGAACGGCGCTCCACCTAGCAGTCTTCGCGGGTAGAATAGGGTTCGTGCATCTGCTACTTTCTAGTGGCAGCGACCCTGATCTACAGGATGATTCAGGCCGCTCGCCATGGGACTGTGCACGTCGCTTTAATAGGCCCGTGATGGAAATGATTTTTTCAAACGATCCGATGGCTAAGGTATTTCTTGGTACTCAATCATCGCAGGATGCTGAGCTACCTCTTCACCAAGCGGTATCCTATGGGTCGGTAGATGCTGTCAAACGGCTTCTCGGACAAAAGGGCCTGAGTTTGGACATCTAGAACCGGAATGGCTATACGCCGCTCCATCTCGCCATTCAAAACAAACGCTTGGAAATGGTCAATTTGCTCCTAAGTCACCCACGTGCCAACGTGAACTGCAAAGACAAAGATGGCAATACGCCACTGTGGCTGTCTACTTACTCGTCATGCGACGGGATAGCCGAAAGGCTGTTGGCCGAGAAAGACATCAACGTTAATTTTGTTGGAGGTTGCGGAAGATTCGAGACGCCCTCTACATCTCTACACCACGCCGCGTCCAGGTTGGATACCGTGCTCCTACGACGGCTGCTTGCGGTGCCAGGGATCAGTCTGAATCTCTGTGTTGGAGGCCACTCTACAATCTCCCTGGCCGCATATCACGGACGCGTGAACACGGTTGCTTGTCTACTGAGTATGGAGGGCGTGGAGATCAATGGAAGGGATGTAATAGATCCGCCTATTTGTCGAGCGGTTGCACATGGCCATCTCGATGTGGTAAGGCTCTTAGTGCAGCAAGGCGCACGTCTGAACATCAATGAAAGCACGATCGCAACTCACGACACTGCTCTCTGCATTGCCGCCGCTGGTGGTGACTTGGAGATGGTCCAGGCACTACTAAGCCATGATCGGATTGATGTGAACATCAGGAATCAATGTTCTGAGGATCCATTGATGTTGGCGGTCAAGGGCGGGCATTCCTCGATTGTTGATGCACTTTTGGTCAATCCCAGACTGAAACACTTCAGTTTGACAAAATCCCTGAATCTAACAAGGAACGATTGCATCCAGAGGGCCATTCGAAGCAGAATGGAAGACGCCAACACTCCGCAAAAGATTGCTGAAGCGGTCTCCGAGGAGAAGGTTTGGTGGTCTGTAAGAGCTGGCCACATCTACTTCGGGTAGCTGTCGTGATACAATGCGGGACGGCCGAGTTAATCGACGCTTTCTCCGCTAGCTACACTGCCCACATTGTCACTGGATCAATACTTTTTTAGTTTATAATGTACTTGGTTAATAAAAGTGACACTAGAACATGCGGGATTGTTCGCAGAACATTCCACAAAGGCTATGCTATTCCAGATGTAAGCTGCTTTCCATGCGGTAATTCTCTCTCAATTACAATGTTGTGATATTATTGCCAAGTTGGAAAAGTAATCGTGAATATGCAACCCTTCACCCTTCTCTTGCGTTGTCCAAGAATCCTGGTACATGTAGATTGAGTCTGGACGGGTGGTTCCAATCGTCAAGTACGCAAGTCAGTCGACCCCGAGATGATTCCAGTGCCTGCTCAAAGAAGCGCAGCCGAGACAGCTGCTTGTCGCGGCGCAGTTGAAGTCCGTCCCTCTCTTGAGTCAGGTATGTGCTAGCTTCCTTCAATATATGATTGCTCTGCTCTAGCTTCTGGCCCTCGATGTGTTTGGACACGCACGACTCCCATAGGCGTCGATAGAGTCCGACAAGTCGAGCCGCGGGAAAGGCGAACTTGGGATCGTCGCGTTCGAGGTCTGCTAGCACCTTCAAAATAGGTTGAAAGGGCTCTGTCGCCAAGGCATATCTTGTTTCTGCTTCCTGTTGCGAGGGAGAGAGCTGCGATGGTCAGCAAGAGCATTGGAAGCTGAGCCGCTTTACTTACCTGTGGTGGGACATAATCAGAAGCCTCCTGCGAATTCTCTTTTTCAGAAACGATTGGCAATGCACTGGGCTGCTGTTCTCCTTCTTTTTCCTGGTCTGGCGTGCTGTTAGGGGCATCCATCTTGATCGCAGGGGAAAGTCGAGTATCTGGGCAATAGCATGTCCACCAATTCTTGGAGGCTTTTATAGACTAGCAGACATAGGTGGCTAGGTACTCAGTCTCATTTTTACCATGAGGGTCAATCAGCGTAGTCGGCTTTTCGATCTCAGCACTCTCTTAGCAGTCCGTTTAATGATGGTGCTGGTGATTTACTCTGGTGGTGTTGATGGTTGGTGAATGTGCCTCATATTAGTGGCTTACTGGTGATGAACGGTCCAGGAGATATATATTCAATCACAACGCATTTTCCACATTTGTTGGAGAGCTCGGAAATCCAAAAGTAAATAGACTAAAATTCAGAGGATTGAAAAAGAGACTCAAAGAACAACGTATTTCAACACCGGTCATA
>NW_019173376.1:0-3986 GCF_001773325.1 Penicillium arizonense | reverse complement strand
GAACAACGTATTTCAACACCGGTCATAAGTTCAAAAGTTGACTCCCGTCAACAAGGACGGCCAAGCTTCAACGGGTTGACGGGTTGAGTACCCGCGCCCGCGCGACCGCAGCCTAGACGGACAGAACCACACACAGCTCAGACAATCAACACTCGAGCGAGGCCAGAAAATTTCCATCTTCCTTAGATGAAAATGTGAGCGCTCTTGGTAAAATCAAAGAATGAACAGCTTCCATTGCCTCAGTATTAGGACCATAGATTCAACTGTGAGCCAACGTTTCTTAACAGACTCACTTTGACCCATTCACAACACAACTCTAGCTTTTTTTCCCGCTGGGCATCTAAGATGACACCAGAATTTTGCTGCAAATAGTTGCGGTAGAACGAAGGCATAGGTTGCAACAGACCTCACTTAGGATAGGCATCGTGTCCAACGTTTGCTCCCTAGCAGAGCAGATACGCGACAGGTGCCGAGAAGCCTATAAATACGCCCTCTCCCCCGGAGGTTTGTTTTACAATCTCATCACTTGGCTACGCAAAGTCGATCAAGCCATGCGTTTGAGGTACCTGATAAGTTCTTCCCTTCAACCCTACTGGAATTTCCACTGTACTGACGTCTATGGATACATCGTGGGCCGACAAGCTAGAAAGTGCTTGTGAGAAAATGATCCCGACCAGGTCCAGTATGTCACCCATGCCAGCCGATCAGAGAAGCAGATTGGGGGTAGCTGTCCACCATTGGAGGTGTTGGTTGATACGCCACCAATGCCCAACGTGAAGGCATATTGTGTGCTGTTTGTGAAGCTGGGAGGTGGCAATAATTAAATAGAAATGATTCAGAGATTGAGAAACTGAAAAAACTGTACGTGTTGAATGATTCTGGGGGTTCGCTATAAATGAAGACATCTTCAAAGCCATTGTTCTTTGAAGCAGTTAAGATTCCGTTGGAGCTTGCGGACAGCTCAACATGAGTTTGGGAACCTAAATTATCACAACAGTCTGTAGTCGGCGTCTTTGAAAAAGTCGATTATAATCGCAAAGCCACTAGCATGACGCAAGCATAGCTGTAGGTTCCTTGAAGCTGAGTCCTGAACTAACTCTGTTTCACTCGAAGTTGGTAATTGGCAGATATCAACGGTATTCTCGGGCTGCAGAATACTCATTGCTTGGGTGATCAAGAAGCGGCCAGTGGTGCCAAATTCAAAAACTAAAACCATGGCATCCATTTCGACCAGGACCTCTTGTTCAATGCTTTTGATATAATGTGTAAATGGGAGATCTTCCATCTCAAGAAAGATATTTACCCCGTTGTCAGCCAAGGCCCCGTGATCGCCTGGCGAGACACTGTTACTGGCACATCTAGCATTGCATCCTGACCTCAGATTTGAGGGTGCCACAGAAGATGATTTGGACAATTTCATGGAAATTGAGGTTATACTCGCCGTCGAATCACTGGTCAAAGGCAAGAAAGCCTTGCTCTCCGCTACGTACTGCCTTGAAATTGAACGACGCGACTGAAAACGTTGTGTTACAGCCGCGATGTCTTCCATCATGGATTTCAATACGACTGGGAGTCGTTGGGCTTCTGCGAATGAAGAATAGTCCAAGCAGGGAAGAGTCCATTTTTCATAAAGCCGTCGGTGGGCGTGTGATATGCGGTATGAGCCGTGCTTCTGTATGAACATGTCACAAAGGTAGCAGGCTGCCTTGCTGCATCCGATAAACCGAGGACTGGGTTCATGCGGTTGACAGATGTAGTGAATAACTTGTTGTATCTCTGCATGAACAAAACATTGCGAGAAAGAGCCCTTTGGCCTCCTTCCGTCGAAAGCTTTCAAAGTTTCAATGGTGATGTTGTTGAATAATTTTCGGTAGTTTGGGCGTCTGGCAATTCTGATAAAATCTCGACACAAAAAGTAGTAACGCGCAAGCTTATCGATTTGACGTACTTCGTTTCTTTCCCGAATCTGAGGGGGAGCTTGTAAACGTCTGAGTTGTTCCTCAAGAAGCCCCGACCCGTCGACGCTCGCTAGTTCCGCACAGCACCGTATGACATTTTTCTCGTGCTCTTCCTTCACATTATTGGGGAGAGGCCTTATGAAAGGCAAAAGACAGGATATGAGTCGGTGCGCTGGTGCCAACAAGCTCCGAAAAGCTTGTGTACGCTCACTGAGTTCAGAAATTTCAGTCACAAATGCCTGGACTTGTGAAAGTAGGAATGACCTCCGCTTTCTATAATGACTAGGCTGAGGCAGCCATGGGGGACGAATTCTCCCAAGGATTCGATCGACGCGAAAATGAACGACTCTATCGAAAATTTTCTCGAGGAATTCGTCCCGTTTCCTGGCTATCGGAATCAGTCTCAGGGAATAACCTCATTACGCATGAAATTACCAGTAGAAGCATATTCGCTAACCAAAGCGATAACTTCGTTCATTTCACGGATATTTGCATTTGATGGCGTATGATTGCTGGCAAGGCAAATGACAATCCCATGCTCATTTTCCCGAAGAGTCACAGCTGTCACATTCTCAACACCTTCTTGCGAATGAGCCAAGAAAGCCAAATTATCGGCAAGTTGCATCTCATCCTCAGCTCTCAAGGTATATTTCGTTGCCTGCAAAGGTGGACTGATTCGGTAAGACTCTTCGTCGGAAGGTTGATCAGTCAGCCTGCGAAGATTTTGGACTGCTTGATAAAAGTCTTGAGAGGGAAGCAAATTCGGCGAAGGAAGTCTTTGCATTGTAGAAGACCAAACAGATCTTTTGAATGACTTGTTGGCGTGGAGCGGGCTGGAGTTCATTGATGATTTTCAGAATTGTTGGATGTCACGCAAAAGCTAAGCATTCGTGAGCAGCTTTGATTAGGCACACCCCCTGTGTAAACATACCGTGTCGAGAAAATGATGAAGTATTTCAAGATCGACCTGTGGTTGATGAAATATAGTATCTTGGCATGGTCTGCCAATGCAGCTTGGATGTGGTGGATGGACAGCCAATCGGACATGCAGTGAGCCAACGCATGCATGCAGAGACAATCTGAGCTGGATGATCTTTCATTTCTCGCCATTTCTTTGCATTACCGTGCATTGGGCGATAGTGAATGAGCTCCTTTGTTTGCCTTGTTTCTCAAATTGGTCAAAATAAGGGCGCGGCCTTCCGGCATAAAACATTGCTGTTAATAGTCACTAGATCTGAGAGAAAGAAATACCGTCGTCTACTTTACCTCTAGCAGGCAATGCCCTTGGGGCCAGTTCAGAAATATTTTCTCGAAGTGGATCGAGCACGGACCCGGAGAGCTTGATGCAGGCTGAGTGAAAACACGCGAGGGGGAGAACAGACCGGGACGGACCAGGTAGATTGCTGCCCAACCCTCTATTGAGAATTCAACGATAACATGTTATCTTGCATTTGATATATCCTGAACTGGGCTTGACTACATACGCCAAAAGCCGTAATTCAGTCAGTTCCAGATCACCACGACCAATCAAGTCCGGGAATATCTCCCTTCGGCAGCCGAAGGTATAGCGAGCAGGTAAACTATTTGAGAATAATTCTGTCGTTATAGCGAGCCCAGAACTTGATATCCCGCCCTATCAGTAGCTACCGTTAGTATGGCGTTCAAGGAAGTGTTAATCATTGGGACGATACATCCCCAATACAGGGCAATGTAAGTCTTCACCGCCGGACCATTCACTACAACCGAACCAATAACGAACTTCCTAATGACCTTTACATTGCTGTCCTGAAAATCTTTCCTTTGTTGCCTCCCCAAGTTTGTACTGTACAGCAAAGCACAATGGACCCAGAACCAAAAGTTATGCATGAATCCCTCTTTCGCCCAGCAAAAAAGAGGCAAGGTCATGCGCCGACATCCCGATCATGAAACCCCAGAAACATCCCTCACCAACTCTCACCTACACTCACCAACACTCACCAACACTCACCAACACTCACCAACACTCACCAACACTCACCAACACTCACC
>NW_019173375.1:0-17143 GCF_001773325.1 Penicillium arizonense | reverse complement strand
AAGCCTCCATACATTCCCGCTACCCCCTCTCGATACGTACTACGACACGCCAGAGCACGGAATCACCACGATCAATGCTTTAGGGCGTCAATATGGCTATGCAGTCTCAATTCTCCGCTCAAAACGTACTAAGAAAGGGGTCATGAAGACCGTCCGACTATGTTGTGACAGAGGTCGTCCGATAAGAAAGCGACCTGATAGACCTCCGGAGCGCCAGACTACGACACTTGCCAATAACTGTCCCTTCAGTATAGCGCTTCGGCTAAGTCTCGAGACGGGTAGGTGGTCTATTACGGTGGAGGATTCGACACATAACCATGGTCCGTCACCTCTGTCAACCCACCCAATTCAGCGAAGTATTAAGCTTTCTACGGTATCAGATAGCGTCAAAAAGCAGCTTGAGCAGGGCCTTCCTACCCGTCAGGTCCTTCATGGTCTTCGAAAGGACAATCCAGAGACTTGCCTTAATGCCTAGGATATCTACAACTTCCGGAAGAAGCTTCATGCTAAATTCCTTGCCGGCCGTACTCCGCTTCAAGCTCTATTGATAGAGCTTCTAAAGGACGGCGAATGGATCTTTAAGTATAAAGTTGACGATAAGAATCATGTTACAGCCCTCTTCTATATATATAAGACGAGTATAGCATTACTTAAGACAAATTCATGGGTTATTTCAATAGATTGCACCTACAAAACTAACCGGTACGGCCTTCCAATACTCGATATCGTCGGCTTCACTGCTACGGGCTCAACCTTTTACGTCGGCTTCGCCTTCATAAAAGACGAGAAGGATAATAGCTACGAAGTCATTTTAAGCTATCTTACAGAGGCTTACGAAGCTCTCGGCCTTTAAGCACCCCAGACCATCCTTACCGATAAGGAGTAGGCGCTAATAAATACTATGAAGGTTGTCTTCCCTTCTACAAAGCATATGATCTATCTATAGCATATCAACATGAATATCTTAAAGAAAGCGCGTCCGCTACTTACTAAGTAGCTCGCAAAAGCTCGGCAAGAGACTGAAGCTTTAGCAAATATATCCGCTTCCTTAGCTTCCTCATAGCGTCGGACGAAGGCAGAGAGAGACCGAGAGCTTCGAGAAATGGTCGATAAAGCGTGGAAGATAATGCTAAAGCGGTGGATTCGTGTCGTCTACGCTGTCACTACGGAAGAGAGATAGGAGAGATGGAAATAGCTTCAAGAAAGCTACAAAGAGCCGATTTTTATGCCTCTACTCGAGTATCTATAGACTAAATGGCTAGACGACTACCCTGAGTATTTCCTTTATGAATACACCTCCGGATACCTTCATCTCAATGAGATTTCGACCTCTCGGACTAAGGGAGCTCACTGGCTGCTTAAGCAAGACCTTTAAGTCTCGACCAATAATCTACTAGTTGTTCTTCGCACCTTTAAGAATACTATAAAGCTTCAATTCGATAAGGTCACGGCTAAGATCGAGAATAAGAAGGTAAGAAGGTCTACGAATCTCTGGCGTCTATTCAAATTAGTAGATCGACGGGTTTCATTGCAAGCAATCAAGCTTACGAAGGCTGTCTACAACCATTACCTACCGGAAGCAGAGGATAAGCCGCCTATTCCTCCACTTTGCCGCTATAATTCGAAGAATACGGCAGGGTTTCCGTGCATTTATCTTATTATGCAGTACGAAGAAGAGGAGAAGAGCTTTGAGCCTAAGTTATTTCATCAACACTAGCATTTGTATAGTGTATTTGCACCTCCTATTAACCCGCTACTCCTACTCCAGGATCCTCTCCAAGTACGCCGGCGAGGACGCCCCCGAGGCGCCAGGAACTTCATCGGCGGCGGAGCAAGCACCCAAGGAAGCACCTAAGCAAGCACCCAAGACACCTCCACCCAGCGAGACCCCTCCGGCTTCGAGCTCATACTATCTCAGGAAGGCGGACGGGGCCGTGGACGGGGCCGTGAACGCGGCAGAGGACGTGGAGGGACACAACAGGCATCACAAGGGGTAGGAATAGCTTCACCTACGGCCTAGGAAGCTCAACAGGGTTCTTAGGAAGGCGGACGGGGCCGTGGACGGGGCCGTGGACGCGGCAGAGGACGTGGAGGGACACAATAGGCATCGCAAGAGGTGGGAATAGCTTCATCTATGGCCCAAGAAGCTCAACAAGCTTCTCAGGAAGGTGGCCGTGGCCGTGAAGAGACCCAGCAGGCATCGCCGCCAAGCATGGCTACATCTTAGGGGTCGGGAATAGCTTCATGGGCATCTCAGGACGAGGATTCCTGGTCTGATCGCCTCAGGAAGCGCCAGGGAGCTCCATAAATAGCTAATGCAATACAAATTACTCATTTTCTTCACTATTCTCATGCAACTCTTTAAAGAATTCAACGTAAAATAGCGGCCGGCCGCTGCATGGGCCAATTCCTTCATTTCTACATAAGTTTTTGAAATCAGCATCTATTTCCTAATTGGGACTAGTGCTGTGTTTTTGGCATGGTGGTGGTAGAGTACGAAAGGGACTTTATTTAACTAGGGGGCTACATATTAAACGCAAGTACCTCAAGTTTGTGGTGGTGGCAGAAATATTGCCGGCAGAAAAAAATTGTGGCCTGGAAATTCAGGCAGGGGGGGTGTAATTACTGATGGGGGGGGTGTAATTACCGATCCCCTCTGTATATGCTAAAACCCTCTTTTTCCTTTCTCCATCACGTCGTAACCAAACCCAAAGATCTACTTCAAATTTTCAGATGTTCTGTTTGGCGTGTTCTTATTCCATTAGGATCTACCACACCCGACAAATGACACGATGGGTTATATGTCTGTACGAAAACTACTTTGTCCAGTCTTCATCGTCAGAGCAGTGCAAACACAAACATTTCCTTAATCTCCCACCTGGTCATAAAGCATAATTGTAATATTGAAAGCATTGTCCTAAATTACATATCATATCTAGCAATAAGAACCTGTTAGGTTTCAACCCTCTACTTAACCCAGTTCTAATATAGAACCAGGTTTTCTGCGGATTCCACATCTAAAAAATACATCGGATATTTCCTCAGTTTCTCGACCAGGGCCTCCAGTTAATTCCTTACCTTTAAGACTGCGCAAAAGCTATTATTTAGACTCTGATGATAAAAGCTATGATTTTAGACACTAAGGATACGGATACTAGGGTACGTTTCTTCTATCTGATTTGAGAATTACGGGCAGCACCTTTTGTATGCAAACCTTATCCTAAAGTCATATTTAGAGTAGATTCTTGTTTTGAATTGGACGACCCATTTGGGACATTGAGACAAAAGCCTGTCCCCGCCCTCTGGCCCCCGTCCCCGCACAGCGCCTGAGGCTGAAACGGGGCCGCATGGATACAAATTCCTCAGCCTTCCAGTATAACCCAAAACCCAACCCAAAGCTAGGTTGGGTTGGGTTGGGTTGGGTTGGGTTGGGCTGGATGCGGGTCCAATTGGGCCGTGGAGAAATCTACGCATGGCTTTCCCAAAACGGTAAACCGACCGCTATCTGTTCCCGCGCACTGACCCCCGCGGAACGAAACTAGGACACATACGATCAAGAATTATTGGCTATTAGTTATGTACGCACCTGAACGATGGTTCCACTTACCTGAGGGGTCAGTCACCACGCATCCGCATTCTGACAAGAACTTTGAAAAGGAATTGAAAACGACGATCACGAACCGCAGAAGGAATAGGCAGATTCTTTTCTAGTCCGGATCTCCTCAAAGTTTTCGAATCAGTTGAATGTGTTGAGGTTATTTGACAACCATCTCTCTTCAAATCAAAACTGCTTGGATAAATGGCATCAAAGTGAGTGTTATTGTTCGAAGCGCCAATCTACTCAAGAAGAGGTAGATCAGAAGGGGACAATATCAAATGAAGAACAAAAGCGAAAGGCCATTCACAGACACTCACTAAAAGTTTTCAAAGAACGGTTTACAATGGATTCCACAAAGTGGCTATCGTGCGGGGAACAGTGGACGACGTTCCGGCAGTCCTCCATCTCCTAGACACCGCAGTCAAATGGCTAGTATCGCGTAACAGAATTGGGCAGTGGGGAGCAGCACCGCTTTCTGAGAATCCACAACGCGCCGAACGACTCAGAGAATTTGCAACAACCGGCCTTGGTCTTTGGCTCGCTATCAAGGTTGCTGATGACACGCCCATGCTGGGCCAAAATCAACTCTCTAATACAAACCCCCAAACTATGAACGGAGAAGCTCCGGGGGTCATCATAGGAGCGCTTGCTATTGGAGAGAGGATGCCTTATGTGCCAGCTGTCTCTGAGCCTGAGCTTTACGTGCGCTTATTAGTCTCGGATCGACGATGGGCTGGCAACCAGATTGGCCAACGACTTTTGGAATATGCACGTGATCTTGCCAACGGAGCTGGAGTCTCATTACTACGGGTGGATTGCTATGCAGGTGGCGACGGCAAATTGATCCAATATTATGAGTCTCAAGGGTTTAAACGATCTGAAAGTTTGAACCTGGAAGGCGACTGGCCTTGTCAAGTGCTTGCTCAACGGTTAGACAACGTGAAAGGAGAAGAGAGAGGTTGACTCTTTCTTTGCCGGAGCATATTTGGTAGCTCCGAAATGGACTTCGACATTTATCGGATACATATATGATGTAGCGATAGCTTGGATATCACTCCGGTGAGGGGGACTGGGTAAATGAGTCATTGGTAGGACGATGTAGTGCAACCAGTTGCTGTTTGATTGGCCGCACCTTCTGATATGGTCCGCTACAGTAAGAGCAGAAGAGAAATCGCAATACATGATTGCTGAGATCCTGTTTAAATACTGACCGTGCTGAAAGGTCATTGAATTAGTAAAAGTCGGTCAGAAGTGGTGGCAACGCCTTCTCGAGGCCTGGGTATGACACACCTTTGGATTAGAAATACTGTCAGAAATTGAGCGGATAGATAGGACATTCTCGGCATCCCAGTCAATAGTCAATGGATATTCGAAGACTCAAGCCGGCAGCAGTACTACAGATTTCAGGATGTGAAGACCTCTCTTTACTTCAGATAATCCGACTTTTCTTCTCGGGCTGAACAAAAATAGTAACCAGCAAAGTTATTAGGAAGGTAGCAGAAGAATTGAACAACCGATGATACCGATAGCGGCGGTCATCGCAATATATTCAGTGAGGACGGGCTCGTTACATTCGTCTCGCAGTACCATAAGGGTTTTCGGTATCCAATGACACCAACGTGATTTATCCGTATTTACCCCAGGAAGTGGGTGAATTACTGTTATGGTATTTATGGCTTATACTGACGTTTGTGAAGCGGTTGGAGGCTTACGTAGAGAAGGTGCGTTTAGATGCGCCCTTCGAGCTGGCTTCGAACAACTTGCTCGGGTCCTCGCAGCTCAACGGCTCTGGGGGGTCACAATAGATGGGGGAGGATATACGGGAGTCATTGATCAGTTCAGGACAGATACTGCATTTATCGTAGTTGGTGCTAGTCTCTCCATTGGCGTCAACAAAGCCCCCGGAAATTTGAAGGTTTCCTGGAAGTGGAGATCCTCAATGCAGTTTTCGCCGAACCTGGAAGACCAAAGAGAATACAAACAGGTTTTTGGCTAAGGTGATATTTTATATGGACCAGCACAGAGCCCGTTATGCTTTTCTTCTCACGAATGCTGAGCTTGTCGCTGTACAACGGCTGAATAGTGATGGCCGCGTCGCTGTCGCTACACCTATTCTATGGACAAGTGGGGTTGTTGGACAGCTATCAGTCTTGCTATGATAATGGTATATCGGAATGCTAGCGGCCGAGGATGATCACTGGGCTCTCAATTAACGTCGATGAAACTAGCTTTAGCGGATGCACTCTTTTGATACTCTACGTCGTCCATTTTCATAGGCCTTGGTTATTCCACTTTTTAAATAAAGCGCCGAGTGATTAAATTCAGTGCAAGCACTCGGAACTTTTGGTAATCTTGACGTCAACCGCTAATCTCACTGAGGCATCACAGCGGTTTTGCAGTCGCGCGCCATAAGGGCAGCCTAACAGTACGAACGGCGTAGGCCACGGTAGGCCTTGACGAGGCTCTAAGTTCGTTTCCAGGAAGTGGAACGCTTTACATGTATGTACACGGATATATATAGTTGCTGTAGCCTACGTATCGCTTCATTGCGAGGGGTCGAGGTAAATGATACACACACACACTATAATAAAATGTGTACATAGCAATCTTCAGATCTGACAAAGAATCACACATGTTAACCAAGCTTAAATCAGGTTGTTCTTGCAACAGACAGAGAAAACTAGGGAAACGCGCGAGGAACTTCAGGCGCGACAAGACGTAGTAGAGCATCAAATTAGGCAAGGCACCGACGGCACCCTCTCCGTTGGAAAATCGCACCAAAGTTCAACAACTCCACTCGTCGGTGTGACATCCAATGGAAATCCTCTGCGCGCATCGGTTAACCCATCGCCGCTGTCAATAGCGAGTCAACAAGACTGCTCTTGGCCTTCCCAAGGTCCACTACAGCTTTAACCTCATCGTCAACGCTTTGCAAGAATCGCTCCTATTCCACACCGGTTTCCATCCAATACTGTGCTACCACTACTAGGGAATAATACCTAGGTACGTGCCTTAGGACGGAAGCGTAAGGGTCGAGATAATAATATATTTAAGTACCACTAGTTAGTAGTATAGCTAGATAATTAATCAATTTAAACTCTACTATTCACTATATTAGATTCTATAAAAAGGCCTAAATTCTAATAGCCGTTAGATATTTTAACGTACCTTAGAATACTCAATATTACAGCCCGAAATTTCACAATTTATGTAGTCATGGGTCTTAGCTTATTTATAACGTTTGTAACCCAACTTAGGGCCCCAGACGTAGTACTAGGTCGAAGACTCTGACCTAGACCCAGTACTGGGTCGAAGACTCCGACCCAAAACCCAACCCAGTCCGGGTTAGGTCCGGGTTGGGTCCGGGTTAGGTTGGGTCATGCGGAAGTCTATCCGCTACCGGCCGCCTCCCACTATAGATCGACTGCTACTGTTTAGAAAGAGGGAAACCACACCGGAAAATCTCTAAGATAAAACTAAGACCAAACCTCTACTTAAGTTCGCCTCCTTATCTACTTTAAGCGACAGCGAAGAGTCTAAAATAGACACGTCCGATAATAACTCCGACACTAAGCGACCACGTAAGAAGTGCGCAATAGGTCTTAATAGACCTAAGACACTACGCCCATTTTACCCCCCCTGCCCCTCTACCCCGAGATAGTCTAACCCGGAGCTATACACTACGCTACCCCTACTAAGCGAACAAAGGAATAGGGTCGACGTTGTCACGCTGATTCGCAAAGCGAGACTTAAAAATATAAAGAAGGTAGATAAGACAGATAAACTTCGGGAGAACACTTAGATTTCATTTCCCTTAGCATGATATCAGAATCAGAACCCAGAGTAACGCTCCCGACAACGCTTCCGACGTCGCCTATAAAGGGCCAACAGGCCAGGAAAGTATGTGTTCTGCCGATTCGAGTCGAAAGCGAACCCGTGGGGATGCGATCAAACGCCATTGTAAAAAGGCCGGCAAGGCTGTAAGCAAGTACCACTATGAAGGTTGCGTTATAAATGAGTGGAGACCATTGTCTCAAGAGACAGGCACGCCTTGGCTTGAATTCACTGTGAGATGGTTGATAATTGATCATAATTCTTTAATTCATTTCTAAACGCAGTTATGAATTCTTGGCAACACATATCTCATGAAGATAAAGCTCCGAAATCTATCCAACAATATCTATGAAACGCGACTAGAATAGCCACGCAAGGGTTTTCTTATAAACCTTCTTCCAGCCAGTGAGGTTTTGGTGCTCAAGGGCCAGAATGGCCTCAAATTCGGCCTCTTCGCGATCGATCTCGGCCTTTCCGGTCCAGATATCGGCATTGTGGGGCCTGATAATCTCGGTCTTCTTGAAGAACTTCCAACCGGTGAAAGCCATCACGTAAAGGGGGATTCCGAGATATGAGGTTATGAAGGTCTTGTAGTCAAAGTTGCCGTACTTTTCGGGGTTGTGGATGAACACGCCAAAGCTGCGGGTGAAGGCCACCAGGACACAGAAAAACAGGGCGATGGAGGAACCGATGATTCCAAGAGGTGCCTTGTAAGCCAGGGTTGCTTCATCGACGCCCTGGGCCTGGCGAGCGCGAATGAAGAAGATATGAGTGATCAAAAGGGAGATCCATGTCAATACTGTGGTAGCAGATCAATATCAGAACATACTTAAGTCATTTGGGGAAAGGTAGAACATACGTCCGAAGATCGACACCATGTCGGTGAAGTAGCCAAAGACCTCCTTGGAACCATTGGAAACACTCATGAACGCGAGCAAGCAAAACGCAGCCGAAAGAATCAAGGCAAAAATTGGGACACCGGCCTGGTTGGTGCGAGCGAAAATTTTGGGGGCCTTCTTCTCACGAGCGAGACCGTATAGTGTTCGGGTCGCAATGTAAAGATCAGAATTGGCGGCTGATAGCACAAACACAAGGATACAGGCGTTGATGATGTGAGGAAGAGCGGCAACTTGCTTCATCGCGACGACGAAAGGCGAGGCGGCGGCAGAGTTCTTAGCCTTGGTGGCGAATGCCAGGTCCTCTGAGTCATAGGGGACTAGCATACCAACGAAGAGGACACTGAGAATATAGAACACGATGATACGCCAGAAGGTAAGCTTGATAGCTTTGGGGATGGTCTTGCGAGGATTCTGGGCTTCTCCAACGGTGACACCAATAAGCTCAGTTCCTGGAAGACAATGGGGTTAGAAAATCCGAAAGCGAGCGAGAAACATGGAATGCCATACCAAGGAACGCAAAAGTGGCCTGCACCATGGTCGACCAAAAAGCAAGGAACTTCCCAAGGTTTCCGTCAACATATTTCGTGGCAAAAGCACCAGGTTCGTTCCAGTACCGGAAACCTCTCCTGTCGTGATCGGGACCACCACCAAGTGCGAAAATGAAAGAGCACAGAATTATGCCCAAAATGATAAGCACTTTAAAAGACGAGAGCCAAAATTCCAATTCACCGAAAAATTTCACACCAAAGTAGTTGATGGTAATGATTGCTACCATGAAGATGGCAATCCATACACCCGGGTTGACATTTTCTGCAGAGGTTTTCGGCCAGTAGGTGATGACCAGGGCGGCTGCTGTCAATTGCGTGGGCGGTAGAATAATGTATTTGAGGTAGTAGCTGGAATACGATTGGTACTTTTCCCTCTCAGAAACTGGCATGAATTTTTACTCACCACCATCCGAGGGTAAATCCGAGAGCAGGATCACAGAAACGACCAGCGTAGCCCGTGAAACCAGACGACAAGGGCAGCCAGGCGGCCATTTCACCCAGACCACACATGACTGTCCAAACCACGAGACCCATGAAGCAGTACGCGATGAGTAGGGAGCCAGGCTAGTTAGAATAGTTAGTCAATTTCAAGCGTCGATAGTAGTTGGGAAAAGTTCCACATACTCCGGCTCTAGAAGTCTGGGTTAGAAATATTTCAGGTAGAGTTTTAATAAAGGAAATCTCACGTCAAGGCGCTGCCAGTGCCAACAATCAATCCAGTCCCAATAGCACCACCAATTGCAATCATGGAAATGTGACGAGCCTTGAGCTCCCGGTGTAGCTGCACGGGCTCATCCTGCTCGCCTTCCTTGGTGTCGATGTAGCCGGGCTGCGACTCGAGAGCGTTGATCTCGTCGGGGTGACCCATCTTGCTACAGGCCAAATTGACCCAAAAAAAAGCCGCAGTAGCAGATGAGAATGAGAGGAAGAGAAGTAAATGAGACGAAAACAGCTGTGTGTGGGGGAGGGGAGGAGGGGGGACTGAATAAGAGAATCAACCCAACGCACAGTTTATAAGCGAATTCCGGGGTCAAACTCAAGACCACCATTATCTCTCCCCTCTTTCGCCCCCTTCAAGCAAGCAGTGGAGACAAAATCCTGGACGTGCCTCGGACCTAAGAATGTACTACTAGACCACCACCACGTTTTGCCGTGCTCGGACAGTTTGGGCACTTGGCAACCCTTGGCAGTGGCTTACCGGCCATTCCGTCTCGCTGTCTCTCTCCGCTAGCCCGGGTGAGGCGCATCTAAGGTAGTAGGGTGAGCAAATCATTCAGGATCCCGAATTGCTTAGATTTTCCTGCAGGAATGAAGTGCAACCAAGTCAATGGGCCATCTCAAGCCGTAATAAACCCATCCCTGGGGTCTTCGATATGGAAAACTAGATAAGAATGACCCACCGACCACCTGGGGAGAGGATTCCCCGGGTTATGACAAAGAGAAACTACGGTGATTTGCCCCCCAAGCCTCCCAGGAACCTTCATGCTCCACTGTGGAACCCTGCCATCTGGCCCATCTGGCCAAACGGGGGATACGGGGGGTCGCCAACTTCCCATTCTATTGGAAGGCGACTCCGAAAGCAGCCCTGCCTAGCCGCTCGCGGGCAGCAGAATTGCTGGTTGCCCGATCCGCCTTTTGGTCCGCTTCGCCGGAAAGAGTTGCTTTCTAATTGATTGCGGCTCACTTCTTGGCATTGTCTTGGCTCGGTATTTTTCTTTTCACTCGATCCTGTGGTTTTTGTCTTGGCAGATTGGCTCGGGGGCCCACGGCCAGATAAGAAGATGGCGGCCCGGGAGTGATTGGGCGCACGCTTCGCGTAACTTTTTCGGCGTGTGGAGTGTGGAGCTGGATGTCAGCCAGCGTGATATACTTCGGCTCCTTCGGGCCCTTTGACGTACAGGAGAGATCTTATTAGTGTTATGGTTTCTCCTTCGTAATCCCCCGCATTATCCTCTCCACAGAATTGAATACATGACAGCAGGAAATTGAGCCTCCCGTTGTCCAAGATTTGGCATTCGTGTGTTTCTCGTCTCCAATCGCCGAAGATACCCCAAAACACTGCGCCAGGGAAGCACAGCATTAACTGCCAAAATCCAGTGAATGAGGGGCAAATATTCCTGTTTATTCATGGGACGACGAAAACCTTGGAATGCCGTCATACTATAGCTCAAACTAAGCTAGACTTCCGCAAAGCTCGCAAATCTAGTAGTCGAAACCGGACCCATGAGGTAGGTTTAGATAAGCAATATTCAGCTTTTTTTTATTGTACCTTATAGCATATGTTCCGATCAATTACGAATCTTTAATCCTCGTATTTTTATCTATTTTATTTAATTTGTTGTGGTCGTTTGAATTTTTATATCTAGGCGGGAGTGGATAGTTAGTAATTAGACTTCTCCACGACCCAATTGGACCTCGGACCCAATATGGTTTTGGGTTATACTGGGTGACCCAATAAAACCCCTGGGTACCCAATTAGGTAACAAACATTATAGACATGCTAAGATTTCATAGCTTCATAACTTATGCATTGTCGAGCTGTAATTTTGAGTATTTTAGTTATATCCTTTCTCTCTAATTTTTCTGCTAGACTTTAAATATCAATGGAATAGATTATAATTCAATTTTATTATTGTATATGCCACAATGCCACTAATAAGTCTCAAATATATCGTCCTCCTTTTTTTCCCGCTTTCTCCCTAATGCCCGTAGCTAGGTGCTACTCTCTAGTAGTAGAGGCCTAGTATCACTATCATTACTCTCACTATTATCACTATTATTATCTATCTCTATTAGATTATTAGACCTATTAACTAGCTCCTTAGTATCACTAATTAGGTCTATCTTAACCTTATTAGGCCTCTTATCTTTCACTTCCTTTGCTGCCTTAATGTCGTCTAAGGAGAAGAATCTTTTAAGCTCCTTTGCCTCTCGTTCTTTAAGGTCAAACCTTAAAGTATACGAGGACACGGTGAGCGGGGGGCCAGAACCGGCTCCTATTGCACCGCCGTGCTGCCGCCCTAGACCGCCTACCCGTCTCCGCTATCCCCTTGCCCCGTTCGGGTTTAGTGCCTCCTCTAGCCGCTTTTACCGTCCTAAACCGGCACCTCAATCTATAAAACACCGCTCGTCCTCCTCGTAGCTTTGTCGACGTACTTTCTCTTCTTTTACCTGTCTAACTCCCTTTTTCTCGACCCCCGCTAACTTCTACGCACTAACTTGCCACCTAATACGTCGCCCCTTTTATTTCCACCGGAGATACTACTTAATCCACCGTTAACCCCGTTCTAGCCGGCATTACCTATAACGCGGGCTAATCCCTAGCGAGTTAATATATTAAAATTATAAAGTCTTCGGATATATCGTATAATATAATGCTAGTATCTCCGCCGATAGTTAGTTACAATGTGCGACAAGACGTGTTGATCTGACTAGGAGTTGTATACAACCTATCTGAGATATTTGAGGCTGCCAGTGTTCTTATTCCCCTGGACCACTCATCCTGAATGGGGGTCTCTTTTCTTCATTAATCTTCTTCTTCTATTTTTCTCCTGATGTATTTATCTTCTTTTGTAAGACACATTCTGCAATTCTAGATGAAATTCACGTACAACCTCGGCATAACTATATATACCCTGCATTTCATCTCTCCGGATCAATAGGAACAGTACAATCGCCAAAATACTCTTCGATCCACATCTATCCCAATTATCAATACTTTGTCAATACTCTCTATATAAAAAAGCCACACAGGCCCCCATCGTACCAGCTGAATTCGACATTGGGGCGATAACATGCCATGCTGCGCGACGGGGTATCACAGTCATTTACTGCCGTGTCATCATGAAATTATGCGGACATAATACCGCATCTTGAGGGGGATTGAGTGAGGTTTGTCTTGTGCGAGCAGCGATGAGTAAACTCTCTTCAGCTGTTTATCAGCCGAGGAATTATCATGCTCATCATCCATATAATGAATGGAATGCTTAGACGGGAGGGTAGCTGGATCATAACCTTTCTTATCAGGAAATAATAAACTGATAATTTAGGTATAATCTGCAAATGTTTATGGACCCTGTTGTCCAGTTTGAATCTTCGATAAAACGCATTGAGGATGTGTACGCCCAATCTAATAGATAGTCATGTGTTAAAAGGACACGAGTGGGGTACTCGTAAGGGGATGATTGGCTACATCCCGTGATTCGATGATGACGATGCGAACGGGGTTGTTGTTCTTCTGAGACCCTTTTAGTTGAAATTCTTGTTTTGATTTCTCAAGATGGATACAGTACACTTTATAGCTCGCTGTTGTGCTAGTCTATCACGTCGCATGCAGTGTGACCGGCTGAGCTGACTGAATAACACAAGCCTGTCCACTACAATCCTCATAATCTCCTATGTTTCTCGACGGGGTACCAAGTATGCAAGAGGTTACTGGTAGGCTTATGTTGGAGTTTAGGTCCTATTGGGTTTAATAGGAGCCTAAGGCCGACGCTTTGGCACTACTCCAACGGAGATAAGATGGAAGGGAAAAGAATGCATTAGTTAATGGAGATTAAGCTGATTAATCTAATCAGAACTGATAAAATCCCATGAATCTCTCTAGATGAGATATCTGGCAGACTTTATGGGATAAACGGACTCGAGAAACATGCAGTGAAGCAAGGGGTAAGTAAGAGGCGAACTTAAACAAACAACAAACATATGTAAAAGGAATGTATAGGATGACTTGCCCTGGAACTGCGGATTCTGCCAGGCGGAGAAGCTATCTAGTCTCGACAGCTTATAAACCTCCCCAGTCAAATACGCGCGATGAAGCAGCCAGATCAAGCTGATTCCCGCAGTATTCGACTCCTTCCACGGCATATGGATCCGGTATGTACTCGGAGATGTGGAAGAATTTCCGGAGGCACTCCCTCTTCAACACCTTCTCGGACGGCGTCAACGGGACATGTTCCTCGTTCTGGAGAACCCGCAAGAGGGCAGGCAACTTGTACGAAGCCAGGTTCGTCGCAGCGAGGTCGTCGCGTATCCGCTTCAGGGTAACGCTGTCACTCTCTTGCTTTTGAAGCCGCACAAGAGCGGCTACTAACCCGCCAGCTCCGTGGTCTTTGACTGGAAGGACGTGCGCTTCGGTGATATATGGGAGATCCAGGAGTTGTCTCTCTAGCTCGGGAATGGATATCGTGTATTCGTGGAAGCGAACAACTGTCTGGTTGGTTACTCTGATGGGGACATAGGGGATATAGGAATACAGTACAGTCGGATGAAATCCTTCCGTCGAAATAGTAATCATCACCGACGCGGTGGGCTTGATCGCCTGTTTTGTAGAATCCCTCCTCATCAAAGGCGGCGCCAGTGGCTGCTTCATCGCCAATGTAACTGTCTGTGTAAGTAGATGGCTAGGAGATGGAAGATGGTCTGGTCTTACTGGGAGAATCTGATTGGGCTTTTGACGAGAATTTCCCCATGGTCACCGTGGGACAGCTTGACTGTTCTCCAAGGGATGACTTTACCGATATAGCCCTGATTATGTTAGGAGACATTAGAGATGGGAAGAACGCCATGCACACACCTGCTCATAGACCGAACCAGGGGGTTGATAATGACACCCCCACCCATCTCTGTAATCCCGTAACCGTTGATAATGGGCATACCGGTCAAATCAGCAAAGAAGCGCCAAGTGGATGGATTCAGCATCGAGCCGCTCACAAGCACCCGTTCCAGCTTCTTCGCCCCGTCTATATATTCATTCCGTTGTTCAGCCGCAAGATGGCTGATATTTTCCTGGTAGTACTCCATCAAACGTCTCAGCAACGTCGGGGAGATGGCCATTTCCGTGGCTCTTCCTTCCCTCAGCACTTCCCAGAACCGGGAAGGAGGGGCTTCACTCTTCAGTATATGCAGGTTTTCACCGACAAGCACACTGTCGATCAGTCCTGTTCCGCCTACCCAGTGCGGGGGACAGGATGCGAGATAGAGCTTTGCGGGTGTTATACCTTCTTCGCAATGGAACATCTTCCGGGGGAGAACAACACCCTTTGGAGGCCCGGTTGTGCCCGATGTAAATAGAATCAGGCAGCCAGCTGTTTCTGGCAAGGTCAGCTCCTGGTTGATCTCGAGTTCTGTCGAGCTGGAGATGGTCGCTATCGCGGGATCCGCTCTTGTGATTGTGATCAAAGTCACCCTTTGGCCCTCGTTTCGGGCATGTTCTGTAAATGTCGTGGCCATGTCGACCGTTCTCTTCTCAGTCAAGATATAGGCTGCCTTGACCTTTTTCAGAAAGTACAGCGCCTCGTCCGGATTCAGCCCCGTTGCTATCGTAGTTTAGTACCATATCATCAGACTATCCCGATAGACAAAGGCTTACATAGAGGCACACATATACCCCCCAAAGCCACAATGGCAAAGAAGCTGATAATAAAGCTATATCCACTATAGGCCAGAAACGCAATCGACCTGGCATCCTCTCGCAGACAACCCTGCTCGTCGAATGAAGCACTCGGGAGATGCTCTCGCAGGATCTCCCGCAGGTGGATAACGTCATGGATCAAGTCGCTATATCTTGCATCAACACCATATTCGTCGTGGAATAACACGCCCGGCGACTGCTTGGCTAGCCTCCGAAGCTGGCTGAAAATGGGGTCATTTGGAAAGCCTAGCTGGGTCTGCATTTTGAGTGTTCTAGCAAGAGTGGGAAATTGAGAGACACCAACAGCCCAGTAGCGACTTCTTATAAGGCGCAGATCGCTTTTTATTGATCACGTGTAGTCCTCTGGTTGCTAATGGAAATCAAAATTAGTTTTCAGCTCTTGTTGACAGTGGGTCCAGCCCAATCGGTTTGGTACACGTCAATATTTCAAAAAACGCACTGTTAAAATACCAGAGCAAATCGCCTTGGCTTAATTCTACTGACTGGCTCACTGTCAACATTCTATCCTGCCATCTCTACGGACTAGCCTGTTCCTCTATTCACCTCCTAGTCAAGTCGACAAAATTCATCACCTTCCTACCCGTCGTACTGCGCATAAACCCGCTAAAATCAGGCAAGAGCTTGAGCTCAAACAGCTCCTCGTTGCACTTGAATACGTAGAAAAAGATCTTAATTTCCCGCGCCAACTCCAAATCACTGATCTTGCCAGCGCTCGAGTCTCGCAGCAGACGAATTTCAAGCACAACGCTAATCTCCTGCGTGTCCACCTCGCGATACCGCCGGATGACCTGGTACTGCAGAATGCCCCAGGACTCGGTCTGGAACAAGCGTTGCACGACTGGGAATTCAAAGTACTCCCCGTACCAGTCGAAGCTGATGTTTCGGTCACGGCCGTAGACGCGCGCGACACGGAAGTGCGATGCATCTTGGGGCGTTAGTTGGGACTGGATGGATTTAGGGAGGGGTTGAAAGGAGGCAACGTCGCCGCAAATGTAGCGCACAAGAGGGTTACGCAGACGCTGTAGGGAGGTCTGGACCATGAGGCCCTTTTCACCGTCCGGAACAGGCGCAGTCGGGGTATTATCTGTGTGGTCTGGGTCGAGAATGGAAAAGGGGAATGTGCTTTGTACAACATTCTCTAAATAAAACAAAACCTCGTCAAAGGATTGACACTACGTTTGAGTACGGACTTCACTTGTTCTCTGTTTGGTTCATTACATAGCAGTAAAGAAATACATGGCACACTTCCCACTGGCAACCCCTTATTCGGTTCTTTTAAGATCCACCAATATGCCCAGACTACTTTTCGAGCATTGATTCCAGCTATTGAGCACGACAGTCATTCGTTCCCACGATGATTCCAAAGCCTGCTCAAAGGAAAGCAGTCGTAATCGCTGCTCATCATGAGGAAGCTGAGGTCCATTCCTCTCTTTGCTCGGGTTATTGCTAGCCTCCTTCGAGAATTGACTCTTCTAGTCGACATCCTCGCCACTAAGGTGCCTAGGCATACATGATGCACATAGACGTCGATAGAGCCCCACGGACCGAGCCGCTTGAAATGCTAGTTTCGGATCGTCGCGATCGAGATTTGCTAGTGTCGCCAAGATGGGTTGAAAGTGCTCGATCGTCAGGGTTTCTTTCTGGTTGGTTTCCAGCTACGGGAGGGAGAATGCCAGTAGTCAGCCAAAAGATCTAATGCTGTATGGGATGCACCGAACTTACCTGTCGTGGTTTGGGATCAGAAGCGTCCTTTGGGTAGCCTTTATCAACCTGAATTGGCAGTCCACTCGGCCGATGATCTCCTTCACTATTTTGGTCCGGTACGTTCCTT
>NW_019173374.1:12835-17618 GCF_001773325.1 Penicillium arizonense | reverse complement strand
ATCTTTCTCAGTTGCTGGACCAGCTCGAAGCCGACAAAGCGCAAAAGAGTTCGGAATTGCAAATCGCAGTTACGGCAAGGGATGCTGCATTAGCCGAGCAGCAGAAGCTTCAGCGGGAGAATTGCCAATTGCAACAGCAGCTGGAATCCACGAACACCGCACTGCAAGATCAGGTCCCGTGGAATGATATACAGCTGGTGTTGGATCAGGCACACGCAGAGCTGGTTTCCGCGACCACTCGATTCTGGAGCACGATCGACGCCTTCCAGAACAGACGACTGGCATCCTATTTGCCAGGCTCCGGAATGATCCAGGCGGAATGGCCCGATCAGGGCGGCGCGGTTACGCTTGGCCACGATATGCTCCCCAGCATCTCCCAATCGAACAATGACAATGTCCCGCTTGGTACTCAACATGAACTACCTACCACCGACTGAGCTGAGCCCTTCGTCTCACAATTGGGGTGCGTCGATCTGGCTAGATCCTAATGATGGAGTGAGCTAGCTTCTATGTATGGAAAGGAGCGAAACTACTACTAGTCATGTCGTTCCTGCAAACGACTGGCTTTGTAATGTAGCCGACGCGCAGATAGTTCATGAAGAAGCATTTCGCCACATTCTTACTATACATGTACCGTGCCAAACTGTGTGTATTGTCAATTCTGTTAATTGCCCTGAAGGGGAGGGCTATGTGCTTTTGTCTAATAGATCCGAGCACGGGCGGCTCGAGGCAGTATTCGGCGCAGGTTAGCGGCAGAGTCCACCGCAATCTCCATGGTCGATTTACTATGCCATAGATAAATGTAAGGGTAGATTGGACTCATACTTATGGCGAGAGAGCGGTAGAGTATTCGACACCACACCGCTCCAGGCCGAGACACCCGGATACGCCCTGGATCAGAGAAAAGGCCCTGCCACGCTGGCCTGTGGATTCGTTACACACGTGGGCTCCCATGCCGTAAAGGAAACGCATTTTCAATGGTCCGATCCGAATGTTGCTAATATCTGTGCTATGGGTTTCGTGGAGAAGCCTGCGCTTCTCTTGCGCATTATGATCATTATTTCTTCTCAGCATTCAGACAAAGCTTGCCGTAGTATTCTGGTCCAGTACAATCACGAATAGCAGTTTCTCGTTGGGTGAGATATCGCAAGTCAATAAATGTGGCACTACTGTGCGTATCAACCGCTAAGGATCGTACTTCAATAGCCGCAAGCAATCTTTGATCATTTGTTACATGTGTGCGATTCTTGAGCACTACGGTAGTTTAGCTTTCTTGGGAGTTTCCTCACTTATACAGACCGAGTACGAGCTTAGTGGGGCAGGCAATACAAATCAGCTGCAATGATGGAAATAATCAAATCTTTAATCTACTCGGTAAAATGTGGTGGCTCGCGACAATAGCCAGTCGGTTCAGGAGAACCATCTCGGCACAGTTCATATACCAGTCATAGTTTTCCGTCTGCACAGCTAAGGGAAGCATAGATAAAACACGAAGACCCCAATGCAACAACAAATCATACATCGCTCGCCATGGCATCAGCTTGGCATCGAGTCAATCGACCTTGTCCAGTGACCGTCCTATCCAGCATCGATGATGAGCGTGTTCATATTCTGTTGGTTGAGCTGGTGATCATACCTCAAGACCAGTGCAAACTGGTCTTGGTCTGATATACATGGTTCGGCATCCAAGTAATCCTCCAGTCGCATCACTGCTGCCGACGTAGGGGTCGGCCGGTCTTCTGGCCCTCTGTAGCTTTGTTTGAACCCTGCCTGGTCCCCTTCTGGATCTCACTTTCGACGATTGCCAATCGACCAAAAATGTCGGCCAGATCGTTGCGAATGGTTTCATTCCAGGTGGCTTGGCCCTGCGATGAGCGCTCAATAGACCTGCGGAGACAGTTAGCGCTTTACACTGTCACTCAAGATGGACTACAACTGACCGCATCCGGTTATCTAGTCTGGATGTTATTAGCAGGCCAATCATGATTATGTGCTTGATGGGATTGTACTTACTCCGTCAGGCATTCCAGAGCAACCGAATTGCCATCTCCGGAAAGCTGAGTCTGCCTGCGTGGTTCCAAGTCACTTTGGTGTCCACAAACAGTCTTCCGCTGTCGTACAGCTTCTTGCTCACTCTCCTCGGCTGAGGTGCTATTGTCCTGGTCGCCAGAGTCGTGTTCCTCCTGAAAAGTTGACTCGTCCTCTGTGGTATCGCCTGTAGCGGACCTGGACGGACTACCAGTATCTTCAGACTCAGAGGGCGACAAGGACAATGCACGTTGCAATCGGCTTCGAAAGTTTTGTCGTCGAGGGGTGTGCGAGACTTTTCGAATTCCGCCCATACTTGTGTCTGAGTCACGCTGGGGTGACGAGTGGTCCTAGTTCTGATTTCCTGTGATAGGAGGAGGCGCTCCCGCTTTATAGCATGTTGTATTCCAGGACCAGATTTGAGTGTTTACTTGCTCGCAATTGAGGAGGGGATTGCAAGCGCACGCATTTTTCACTCCTACTTTCTACCCGTAGATATCTATTTCAAATACTGCACATTTTGAACAATGACTCACTAAGAGGCGGGTCAGACAATATAATTCAACGAATTGGTGAAACAATGGGGAAATGTCAACAAGAACGGGCTCTTGTAGCCGCGTTCAACGTTGTTGATCCTCAACGAACATAGTGCATCAAAATATGAGGGCTTTTTGGTCTTCAGAACCCTGAACTGGTGCAAGTCGTGAGAGTCTGATACCAGCTCACCAGGCTGGGCCAAAGCTCATAAATACACAATAGTCGGTTTTTACCTGCCACACCACACTATAACCTTTTAAACTCAACAACCTTACACCTTCCAAATCACTTTCTGCTGCTTTGTTCACCCGTTCTGACCACTTCCGCAACTTGCCCGAGCATCACCATGTCCCCACGTAGAGCATACGGCTGGCCAGAATGGGAGGAGAAAAATCTTCTCCCATGGTTGGATGCCCATCCGGAGCTGTCGTGGAAAGCTCTCTCCGACGCATATTATGAAGAATATCAGGTGCATCGAAGCGTTGAATCTTTACGAGGGAAAAAGTACCATATTCTGCGGAAGCAGAGTCGCACTGGCGCCAAAGCTTCCCAAAATCCAGACAAACCAAAGCGAGCCGTTGCCGTACGACGCTCCGTGGTCGATTGCGCTTCACAGTCGAATCTTTCAGCCAAGACCCCTGCCCAAAGGAACATCGACAAATGGTTCCAAACAATTCTAGCGGCCGACCCTAACCAGCCTGATGACAGCAAAAAGCCAACTCAAACGAACTCAATTTCAGGTACGAAAACACTTAATCGTCTCATATTACATGCTGACCCTTTGTCACAGACCGCTTGACGCCAGCACCGCTTCCGAGCCGGCCTAAAAGAACACGGTCGTCATCCTGGAGGTGGGACTATGTGCATCGTGTCTGTGCTGCTAGGAAGCTGAGATACCGGCGAACAGAGCGTCCACTTTAGCAGCATTCATCGGCTGGATCGCTACATAGCGATGTCCAAGGAACAGTGGCCAACTATCTTGATAAACAAGTCCTAGTGCATGTCCCTACATCAAAGGCGGTGATCAGCAATGAAGCGTCAGCATGAGGAATATAAGCGTAGTTGTATATCGTTCCATGTATTCCGTAGAGGAAGTAGCAATCGCCCTTTGGAATGACAATAATATAGAGGATGTCCCAAAGTCAAAGGACTCGAGCACGATGGGGGTGCCCTTGCAACAGGCCCGTCTACACATTTTCATCCTTGTCATGCAAAACTAGGAGGATTTCGTCGGAGTGTTACGTGGCCCGGTAGGTACTGCGGACAGCGTATAAGGATTCACGATACTATGAGTGTTCCCGTAGGGAGACAGGACATGGTAGCAAGGGGGCTCTGGGAAAATGGAAATATGGCATTCTTGTCGGCTCAAGGTAATACGTCTGCTTGGATTTAATAGGATCGATGGTCGAAAGCAGGGTAATCTTTGGGGTGAAGCGTACGATTTGTTTTGACCTAAACCCAAGTCAGAGGAAATTAGTTTGACAGAGACCGTGGAATCACGAGGGCAGCTGACGATCATTAGCGGAACCGCGAATCATTCGACTGCATAGTTTGGACGACGAATGGAATCGCCTGCTCGGTGAGAAAATGCGGTGGGCATGTAGGATTCAGGCCCGGGCTTCTGCCCCACTTGCTTTCTAGGTTGCTCGTGATTAAGCCCTACAGCCTAAAAGAGAAGCCCAGAGAATTGGGGCAGATTCACGACAGTCTCGACCTGTTCATGTACCGGGAATTGAACGACCAGCAGTGTACTAGAAAGATTCTCTCTCGCTACAGTCGTAATCAAGATGCGGAGGGTAATTGAGATAAAGTTTAGGGGCCGCAGGAGGGCCGGCCCACAACCTCAACCCATTTCCGGCAGCCAATCGGTTCCTCGGTTTTAGTGCAAAAACCGGAGATATTTTTACATAAGCTCATGAGATCTGTCCATGATTGGCATAGTTTCTACCAGCTATCCGCTAGGGATATGGGACTGACAATTGAACTAGGCAGATGGAGAGGATTTGTCGGCCTCAAAAAGAATATACTCTCTATGGGGAAGGTCTATGCAAGACAGAAGACATAGCTTCTAGAACGTTCGACAGACCTGATAGACAAGGAGCAACTTGTCACTTGACAGGAGAATTACTCTCCTGTGACAGGAACCAGGAAAGCATAACCACGGATCGGGATTTAGCCTACCATTCTGTTGCCAGAATTCCGCGTGATATTCCAAATA
>NW_019173374.1:1744-12785 GCF_001773325.1 Penicillium arizonense | reverse complement strand
ACACTGACGGCCGTCAAGTTTGGGCTTGTGGATCGTGTCTGGACCTTTGCAAATCCTTCATTTCTTCTCCGGGCCATAAATAGAACCTCCTTCATCTACTGCCCCGTGGGTCGTCGCTGGGACCTGCGATCAGTACCAGCATCTGTCTAAATTCACGCGTGGTGTTTGACCGGTTCTTCTGGTGCTATTTATCTCCAGAGACTCATCAGTGTGATAGTAGCATTACAATGTTTGAGAAACGTGGAATTCGCGGTAGATGTAGTCGAAGCAGCGCGTATCCATCGTGTTCAATCGAGTGAAATGCAACTAATCTCCAGCCACGCTACCTATTGACGACTGGGATTCTTTTGGGGGGTGGACACCCCCTCTGCCTTGCACTGCGCTTCCAAAAATGGTTCCACGAAATCCCACTTTTTCATAAGAACCTGCACCTTCTTTTTGAGAGCCTCGACTTCCCCTTCCAAGTATTCAATTTTCCTCCGTGCGCAGTCTTCATCTTCTCGAAACCTGTATTGTCTTATTAGTCTTCCTCTTCTTCGCGTACAGGCCCGGACCCAGAATGAAGGAGAGGGTTAAAGTGTAGCTCTAGCGAAGCCCGTCAAACAAACATACCTCACTCGCCGAATTGGCCTGTGGTCGTTACGTTAGTCATAAAAATGATGCTAGTCGTACTGTGCATGTCACTTACTGGTTGGCCGCATTCGCATGCGCCTGGGGACGTCTCTTGAGAGAGTCTTTCTCGCTCGCAGCTTGTCTCTTCTTGACGGGATCATGTGCTTCATCGTGAGGTTCATCGTCCTCGGGGCGGTCAGAAGACTCAGAGTCTATCGAGGACTCTTCTGCCAGCGCCTTTGACAATCGGGCAGCAAAACTCCCCATTCTGCGCTCAGTTCGTCGCTGCGAATGGTCGTACATTGCAGAGGGTTGTAAAGGGGAGAGAAGGGATGTTACTAATGATGCCGTGTGAAAACCATGATACCAGGAACGCGCTGAGTCATCGTGGATGAAATGAGGAACTCTCCTTAGAGTTTTTGGGTGGCAAAAATCAAAGGACGTCGACTTGTTGAAGAGACCCAGCAGAACAAGCCGTTGAATGGTTGGACACAGTGCAGAAGACACTTTGGATACATGTTAGTGAGAACAATAACTCAACGCCTCAGCATTGAGTTTCTTTTGTGAGGGCACCAGTACGTTGAAGGTATTCATTCCCCATCAACGCATGTATTTGAGACGAAAAACTTACATGAACCAAGCCGCGGTACTGTGCCCCTCGGCAACCCAGGGCAACCACGGGCATAATGGGGGTGTGAATCTGTCCGAAACGTTGAAAATCACGAAAACATATGCAACCCTTCGTTGAACGATTTCAACTCTTGAGCAGCCAGATGGTGAGTGTCGCTAGCAGGTGCGCAACTGGTTCCTTGGTAGAGACGTAGCCGAAAAAGTATAAGAGGGGCGGGATTCCCAGCCCAAAAACTCAGGACTTCTGTCCTCACACTTTGGTCTTCAAACTTTGACGCATCAAAGTTTCCCTATCTGCCTGCGGGCTTGAGAGGTTCCGTGACCACGGCTGTCGCTGCCAGCGACGTAAGAATGTGCTCCCTCGCTGCCCTGAGCCCCGCGAGTGTAAAAATGTGCTCCCTCGTTGCCCTGAGCCCCGCGAGTGTAAAAATGTGCTCCCTCGCTGCCCTGAGCCCCGCGAGCGTAAAAAGGTGCTTCGCAGGATAGGTCTGCGTCAACAACAATCCTCGCAGGGGAGGTGCTGCGTCAACAAGACTACCTCGCAGGGGGCCGCTGTGATGACAAGTGAGACCCGCAGGAGACCGCTGCGTTAACAAGTTCTCTGCAGGAGACCGCTGCATTACCAAGTTCTCCGCAGCCTAGGTCCTGCGTCAACAAAGCGCCTCGCAGGGACATCTGCGACACCAAGAGCCTCTAGCCCGTGCAGGCACCTCTTCGTGGTGTTAGGGACCAGTATTCGAGCATTCCAAGAGTATTCGATGAAGCAAAGACCTGCCCAACATCTTCATAATCTGTTTCGTATTCCCAAGAAGCACAATTGGATAGATAGAACGAATATAGATCGTCCCAAAATCAATCACCAAGTCGTAAGATTCAAAATGGGCTTCCCTCGTTAGCGACCCGTATTCCTATTCATTCTGCCTTTTCCGCAGTCCGATGATCCCGTCGCTGCTGCAATGGAAAACGGCATTTCTCATTCAGGTTTAGAGTAAACAGAGATGTTACGCGGGTATGTTTGTTTTGATAGAATGCTTGTCCTGACGAGAGTTGAATTGGTGAGAGTTGATGTGTTGATGTGTTGACGTTGATAAGTGTTGAGGTTGATGTGTTGACGTTGATAAGTGTTGAGGTTGATGTGTTGATGTGTTGATGTGTTGATGTGTTGAGGTGTTGAGAGTTGATGTTGATGTGTTGATGTTGATGTGTTGATGTTGATGTGTTGATGTTGATGTGTTGATGTTGATGTGTTGACGTTGATAAGTGTTGAGGTTGATGTGTTGATGTGTTGATGTGTTGATGTGTTGATGTGTTGATGTGTTGAGGTGTTGAGAGTTGATGTTGATGTGTTGATGTTGATGTGTTGATGTTGATGTGTTGATGTTGATGTGTTGACGTTGATAAGTGTTGAGGTTGATGTCTTGATGTGTTGATGTGTTGATGTGTTGATGTGTTGATGTGTTGATGTGTTGATGTGTTGATGTGTTGATGTGTTGATGTGTTGATGTGTTGATGTCGATGTGGTGAAATGTGTGTAGCGAAACATCACTTGTAGTGAATGGTTGGGCGGTGAAGGGAGGGGTGGTCCACGTCTCATGGAGGCAGCGCGGTTTCTTGCCGTGTCACCCACATTATAGAAACTTCAATTGCATTTTTTTGATTCCGCAAAGCAATTTTGATCCCTGTGGGTCACGTCTTGACTATGGCCTCCAACTCAATTGAGATGATCCAATTCAAGAATTGTCCAACTATGATCACGCAATATACTGTACACTCAAGATCAGAACTACGAAGTGTAGAGCCATGTGATGTATCTCGAAAATCCGAATCATGGGTTCAATTGAAGATGATTATGCGATAGGCTTAGTCTCTTGCGTCGCCAAAGAAATTGCGTGAGATGACTATTGCTAGTCACTCGAACCTATTCTACACTAGAATGCCTACATCGTAGAGCCATTGCGAGAGTGAGAGTTTCTTTCTCTCGAGGTTAACATTTCATTGGTAGCTTTGGCTCGTGAATATATGATTGGCTCCAACAGGTAGGAGCCCGTCGCAAATTTGTGAATAATTCCCCGTCAGTACTTCCGATTCATAGTCCACCCAATGTCTCGTAAAAGTCCACTACAGCGATGAAGAAACGGTCGTTACTTTTCCGTGAGGCATATTCCCCACTACATGCGATAAATCATGCTTCGCTGCTGATATAGCATGATTAAATTCCGATCGGGGCCCAACGAGCCATCTGAAATCAGAACTGGTAAAGACACTCTCCACGACCACCGCTCAGGACCTAGTGATATTTCTACAGGGGTGTTCTCATCTACGTGTGACCCTGCAGGCATCCGCTCAAACTCCTCCCCAAGCAAAGATAACATGAGCGCTGATTAGGGTAGATAATTCAGTATAGGCTGTACGGTGTTGAAATATATGCCTAGACAGTGGTATCTTGGCAAAAAGTGTATGTCAATGAAATGAGATGTTTTAATTCTGACTCTCCGAAGAGGTACTTCTACAGCTATTTGTAGTAGTAAAAATACAATAAGCGAGAGTGCGACGGAACTGCAAGAGTTCCATGGTACAAAACATCCAATAAGCCCTATATGGTCGTTGCGCATGAATTTAGAGATGTTGAGGCCTCAGGGTCACTGAGCCAATACCTCAACATACGGGACATTCAAAGGCCCTACAACCCGAGGGCCCTTGTGGTGCTGTTACAGACATTAAACCCACCTTCACGGTGAATTGCCCAACAGTGATATGCCAGATATCGTCTTGGGAGCGATGTCAAATACATCATAGATGATCAAAGCACAGTGAGCTCAGAGACGTAGAGAAATCGGTGATTTGCTGGCAAGACCTGCTTGCGCCGCCAGTTACGATATGTTAGACGACGGTCTCAATGGACGAAGGATACTGGATAACTTGACTGACCTCCAGCTGCTGTGACATTCAAGGTGTATGGGCTTTGCACGTAGTGCCCGGTCTTGGATAGAAAAGACAGCCTTAGGAATCAAATCACCAAGCTTCTGTCTAACAGGGAAATGACAAACAATCCTGATAGCATGCAGCTCCCTGTATGTCCGAGTGGTTCCCGCTCGCTCGCACATATCGACGAGCTCAGCAACGCTGAGAGGAATAGGGGTCAAGGGACTGTATCATATGTTGTCCTTAGGTCATGGGTCCTCTCAATCGTTTGGCCATCCTCGGTCTTGTCCATCGATTTGAGGCTGACATGGCTATTGTTAGTTGATTCGGCTAGGAATGATGGGACTCTCGCCTCACATTCTCCATACAAGCAGACTCGACAGTACGAAGATACGGCTCTATCAAGACAAACCATCGGCTCCTCTCGGTGTCTTCGGAATTTTAGGCTCGAAAGACGCTAGACGCTATCTGAGGACAATGATGGTCACTCACTGGACGCCAGGGATCCAAGCCGCAAGTAGGCCATCCTATGAGAGGGTTCAAATGCCGGGAGACAGACACGCTATGCGCTCCATTGGGTCTGCATCAGGTAGGCATACCAACGCATGATCTGATAAAACCAGTCGACTGGGGGAAGGTCGAGCTAGCGACTCGTCCATGTCACCAGTAGTCATGTGGAAAAACAGAGCATACCATGGTATTGGTGTAGGGGAGGTCGAGCAGATTTGCTCGCTTTGCATTCGAGTGATGGGAATCCCAGGGCGTCTTCCTGTGGTGAGACCAGAGTCAGCAAGTGTTGATTCAGTTGGACAAGGTGTTGTACTTTACGCCGTTCATGAAGACTCCGAGTGTATGCTTGAGACAGATAATCAACAAGATTTGTGATCATACCTGGTAACCAACTAGATCACTGCCAATGGTCGGCTGCTATGGTGGACAGATATTCGCATAGTTACTTTGACTAGCTAACCCAAATCTGCTTCTTTAATCGGCTGGCATAGGTGACATGGTACAGTAGACCTGGTGTGAATCACCTTCTCATAAGCACTTTCTAGCTTGTCGGCCCACGATGCATCCATAGATGTCAGTACAGTGGAAATTTCATTAGGGTTGAATGGAAGAACTTATCAGGTGCCTCAAGCCGAGGGCCTGATCGACTTTGTACAGCAAGTGGCAGTATAGTGGAACGAATTGCTGAGGGGAGAGGACGTATTTATAGGCTTCTCAGCTCCTGTCGCGTACGTGCTCTGCCAGGTAGCAAACTTTGGACACAATGCCTATCCTAAGTGAGGCCTATTGCAACCCATGCCCCCGTTCTACCGCAACTATTTGCACCGAATTACTTGGTGCAATTTTAGATGCTCACCGAGAAAACATGCTAGGGTCAAGTAGAGAATGAGTCAAAGTGACTCGGTTAAGAAACGTTGGCTCACTATTGAATTTACGGTCTTAATATTGAGGCAATGGAAGCTGTTCATTCTTTGATTTTACCAAGAGCGCTCACATTTTCATATAAGGAATACGGAAATTTTCTGGCCTCGCTCGAGTGTTGATTGTCCGAGCTGTGTGTGGTTCTGTCCGTCTAGGCTGCGGAAGCGTCAGGCCGCGGTCGCGCGGGCGCGGGCGGGGCAAAATTGCATAGATCAAAATGCCGTATTACTGATTCCATACTCAAATGAAACTGTTGGTATCACCAGCTAGGTAACGTGTACACAGTTAAGTGGACAGTGTATATGCTTCCAAAGCAAAAGTCAATTGATTGATGTAAGATAGATGTGTCCTTTCAGTCAGGTCGGGTTCCAAGATATCCCTTAATCCCATGCTCCGATACGGGGCAGTCACAACACCGGAGCTGCAGCTCCGTGCAAGAATGCGTACACCAAGCAAGGGATGTAATCCCTCCGCTGACAGAAGGATATATCCCGACAGCAACAGCAAAGAGACAATTAAGCTATTCGGTAAATTTACTGTTCACTTGTTGAGTCTTGGTTTCGTGAGTACATCAGCATGTGAAGCCTTCCTTGGTCTTTCAGAGCGGTCGGGGAATGCATTCCTATCCAGAAGACTTCGATAAGCTCTGTGAACTGCAGCTCAGGATTGGGTGGCAATGAGGTACTTCTCAGTGGGAGTAAGGTCTTTGGGGGCATCGAGGTAGTGCTGGCACAGAGTGGCCATCACACTGTTTTTGGCAGAGAACTTTGGAGGCGACCCTCGGAGGAGTGCAGCACGGCATACAGAGCACAGGTTCCAGTAGCCGTCACACCAGCTGCAGTCATCAAGTAATCTTTTTAATGGCAGGGTAATGGGATCATCTTCAAGAATTCGCCGTCTATCAGTGCTAGGGACGAGCTTGCGGTAAGCGGCACATATAAGGCCTCAGGATGCAAGTTCAGGCTTCTTTTCGAAGCGAGCTAACGTATTTCATATGCGAGCCGCCCACCCAAGCGAGCCGCCCACCCAAGCGAGCCGCCCACCCCAAAACACCGTAGCAAATGCGATATATTCTACACTTATATCTCAACAACCACCTCTTAATTATATTTCATTGCTTACCGATAGCTATTGATAAGACGTAATAGCGCTGTGCTTCAATTTCAAGGAAATCAAAAAGCCATATTATCATCATTTCAAAAAATTACTCAAAAATACACTGCTATGAGCTATAAATGTATATATCTCAATCACGAAGTCATAGAAGTCCTCCGAACTCCAAAAAGAGGCTATATATCACCTGAAAAGCATTCTGATAAGAAGAAAAATACTCGTAGGCCAGGGTTGTTGAGATATAAAGCTGTAATTTATCGCATTTACTACGGTGTTTTGGGGTGGGCGGCTCGCTTGGGTGGGCGGCTCGCATGTGAAATACGTTACGGAATGCTGGATGTGGGATTGAGACACGGGATACGGGAGCGCCTCTGAAGCATGTACACGGCAACCATGCTCTTGGCGTACAAAGTGTACACCACTTTTGAATACAAAGGAAGAATTGCAAGTGTTACAGATTTGAGAACTTCAAGTTTCCGGTATATGAGATAATGTGTAGTTGACTTGGCAACTGGTCGAGAATAACAACTCCCTAGGAATGTTAAATTAGAAGGATACCATAGTTACTGTACAGAACACTATCATAGCATACAAACCGATACAAATCATTACAGGCTCTGAATCACATCCCTGGATCTAATTACTGTAAATTACGACAGAGTCAGACCAACTGAGCTGTCTGTATTTTATTCTAGTTTTTGTATTGCTTTCAATGAGCACCCCAGCTATTCAATTCAGTTTGGTATTTTGAAATAAAGACTGCCAGTTATCGTATTGAAGGTTAAATCAGGTGGCACGACTCCCTCGAAACCACCCATACCACGAGGACGAAATACTTCGTGGAAAAGATGGGGCCGAGGGCATACCGATGATTGGATAGCAGGTAAGGGTGTAATGCGTCGTGTAACGTAGAACATCCGGCAAGGCATTGTTTATTTGATCCCTATTTAACGTCTCTACTTCGTGTTATTTCTAAATCATCTACGTTCGCCTTATTGCTATGATTTATCGCCACCTAGGCTACGCGGCATGTTTACTGAACAGCCTCGTAAGAGTCTCTGCTATTGATTTAGATATCAACAGCACAGGTATGTTACTAAGTACGAAAGTGTCACATAGGTTAGCGCATGAACTAACAGGGTCCAGAATCAATACAGAATGCTGCGATAATCCAAGTCACCAACCTTCTCAGCAATTCCACCATCGACGGCAGCGTCAACCCCCTAACCGATGATCCTTTTCACGGTGTAAAGGACGAGGCAACCATATACATGACCTTGATTCCATTCTGGAACACGACCAAGAACAGCAAATACAACAATCTCGTCATTGATCGTATGAACAGCCAAAGATCAACAATATTCAATTCGAGCTACAATTCAACCAACACAAAACCAAGCACCGCTATCTGGGGTCTAGCAGCTATGGCCGCCGCAGAAGTAGACTTTCCGACCAATTCGTCGGAATCTTGGTTTAATTGCGCTGTAACTTTGCACAGCAAAGTCATGTGGAAAAGCGGTCAGTCTTGCACCGACGGGCTTGCGCCGGACTCTCCAAACCTCATCGGGCAACAGTTTGGGTACTTTACTGGGATCTATTTCCAACTAACTTCGCGACTTGCTTATGCTTCGTCGGGGGGGCATCGACGGTTTTTTGCTGATCGGGCTTCGGCTGTTTGGTTGTGGAGTGTCAATAATCTCATTTTGAACGAGAGCGATTGGACGATTAATTCCCTTGTTGCTGGGACAGATAACGATACCGCTTGCTTTGTATTAAAGGATTGGAGGTTAGCATCCTCTTATGGATTGTGGCTAAGCGGCGCTGCGTATATGTTCAAAATGGTGAGTTGCCTCCGCAGAAAAGTTCTCCTTGCCTTGCTTTTATGGTTCTCCCCTTGTTCCATTTGTCGTCCAGGAAGTTCTGTAAAGCGCTGACAAGATATGTACAGACGGACACCGACTTATGGAAAACAAGAGTCGAAGGCCTATTGGACAAAACCTTAACATCATTTTTCACTCGGAACATGATAGTGGAAGTAGGGGATCTGGTTGATGGACTTGGTGCGGTGGAACAGGCCAAATATTCAACAGAGGCAGGTAAAGGGTTCTTAGCCCTATGGCTTGCGAGTGTATCAAATTTGATGCCGGAGGTCGCCGACAGGATCGATGCTAAACTACGCAGCACAGCCGTCACGCTAGCACAGCAATGCGGTGGGTCAAGCAATCATACTGTATGCGGCTCAGACTGGACCTCTTCTAATTATGACGACTCCCCCAGCTTCGGGAACACACTGAATGTCGTGAATATCCTGGTGTCGAATCTGATAATTTCAAAAACTGCCGGCAGTATTGCAAATAAGACGGAAAACGGCAGTGGCGGTGTTTCCAAAGCCAACGACACGTCTACTGGTGGCGGTGACAGTGGTACAATCTCTGACGGTGCAATCGCGAGTGCAGTTGTTGGCAGTGTAAGTGGTGCCGCAATCATTATTGGCGCTATCTCCTGGGGCTTGCGCAAATGGAAAGACCAGAGTTATGACGCCGTTCGAAAGGATGAGCCTGGCAAAAAAGAATACACCAGTGGGCAACATTCACACCCTGCTGAGGATTTGTATGGCCATATCCGTGCTACTGATCAAGTGCAAAGGAGGCTGGTTCAGGAGCTACCGAATAATGTTATTGGGGAATTGCATGAAGAGGCTGCTACCACACTTTCGAGCAATGTGCGACATGAACTGGCCTGATGTACCGAAGTTACTACGTACTCTAATGTGTATATAATATATCTTTTGGTTCAAGTGGAAGTGTTAAAGTAGCTGTACATACTCTCATCGCATACACCAATATTTCTCCAACGAGATCGTACGCTAATTCTGCTTCTGTAACCCTCCTCAATTAATCTGAGTTGACCGTTATCAGATTGACCAGCAGTATCTTCGTTATCATTGGACGCCAATTGAAGTAATGGATTTCATGCTCAGCCGAATCACGTCGATCAGTGCCAATCTGGGGTAACTCATTATCCTGAGTCGTATAGGCCTGTCTTCACTTGCAACGTAAATACCAAAACAGCGATACAATATATGATCTCGCTACCTTATCAATCAACAAAGTGCCTCAAAGTACCCACCTATTGCTAAGGAAGATTTTTGCCAACAGGGAAATTGACGCGTCAATTTTGCGCAAAACCTTGAGAACCGACACACCTAGAATAATAGGCCTGGGGGATATTAAATGAATGAAAAGAAACAGAGCCAGAGACCTTGTCTACTTAATATTGTTTTATGCGAAACAGTGATTGAACGGTGATGGCCAGATTGACGTAACGCCAGACACGGGCGGGGTCAAACCAGTTCCTCTCCGCCATGGGACTTCTCTTCTTTCATGTAAATTGCAGATTTGCGGAATGTTCCCAAATTTTACACCGTTTGTAATCCAGCGGCGGAAGTTGTATTGTCCAATATTATCCCCAAACATAGTATCTTGACTCAGCTCTGGCGTGAGCTCGGTATTCGCAAAAGACCCATCGCTGAAAGCGAACGAAATGGCTTGGGGACAATACTGTATGACACTAAAAGCAAACATGCTTTTCCTCCTATGCCTGTTTCTATTCCACAGTCCTAGCGGTTGAGGTCAAATGTAGGTAGAAGTGAGTCTGGCCGCCAAGATTTGAGAACCAAAGAGGACAAAAAAGTGAACATGTTTTTGATCCGTCCTGTATATCCGCTTACAAGACGGCAAAAGGCGCGTGACGAGCCCACTTGTGACAAGGAATTGCACGGTTGTATTAGGAGACAGCTTCGTGCAGACAGAGAGAGGTTGAGGCACTCCGTCGTTCAGTGTGTGAAGGCGGTGAAGGGGAAGACGCGATGGAGCGCGTCGGCCCCTTGGTTTTATCTGACTCGGCGGGAATAGATTACTCGCCACAAGAATTGTCGCGGTTGGCGATGGGCTGGCTGCTCCTGCAATGGCATAGAGATGTCAGTGGTGTTTGTGTCTCCGGCACAGAGTTGACACAAATCATCGGACCCGGCGCAGCAGGAGGCGTGATATTGCACTCACCGCGTCGTGCACAACGAACGTCTGGGGCTTATGCATCCTGCTGTTTGCCCGCGGCCTTAGTTTGCAGTATTTCACATAGGACATGTTGCATGGTTTGAAGTGANAGGGCCAGAAATGGCGTGTAAGCCATGACCCTGCGCGGAGCACTGACGGAGAGCTGGTTCGGACTCAGTCTGGTGCGCTGTCAACGGTTTCCTGTCCATCGTTAGCTTGTCGATCGGCGAAGCAATGCTTGACTCACATGTTCTGAAAGACGACACGGGAAAGGGCAC
>NW_019173374.1:0-1694 GCF_001773325.1 Penicillium arizonense | reverse complement strand
CATAGAGATGTCAGTGGTGTTTGTGTCTCCGGCACAGAGTTGACACAAATCATCGGACCCGGCGCAGCAGGAGGCGTGATATTGCACTCACCGCGTCGTGCACAACGAACGTCTGGGGCTTATGCATCCTGCTGTTTGCCCGCGGCCTTAGTTTGCAGTATTTCACATAGGACATGTTGCATGGTTTGAAGTGATAGGGCCAGAAATGGCGTGTAAGCCATGACCCTGCGCGGAGCACTGACGGAGAGCTGGTTCGGACTCAGTCTGGTGCGCTGTCAACGGTTTCCTGTCCATCGTTAGCTTGTCGATCGGCGAAGCAATGCTTGACTCACATGTTCTGAAAGACGACACGGGAAAGGGCACCGTGGCTGGTGTATATTGGATGGAATGCATGGATCTTTGTTTCGGACCGTCTTTGAAGTCAGTCTAGTCTCGGATAGGGTCGCGCGGAGACAGACTTACCTCGACCGCTCTTCTGCATCGATATATTCAGGAGCGGACAGTGGTCGGCTGCTATGGTGGACAGATGTTCGCATAGGTACTTTGACTAGATAACCCAAATATGCTTCTTTGATCGGCTGGCATGAGTGACATAGTGGACCTGGTGGTCGTCGCGTCTCACAAGCACTTTCTAGCTTGTCGGTCCACGATGTAACTGTAGATGTCAATACAGTGAAATTCCAGTAGGTCAAAGGGAAGAACTTATCAGGAATCGAAGACCTGCTCGACTCTGCATAGCCAAGTGATGGTAATGGAGAACAAATTGCTGGGGGAAGAGGACGTATTTATACGTTTCTCGGCTCCTGTAGCACGCGGGCTCTACTAGAGAGCAAACGTTGAACACGATGTCTATCCGAAGTGAGGCCTGTTGCAACCCATGCCTTCATTCTACCGCAACTATTAGCAGCGAAATTCGTGGTGCGATCTTAGATGCTCATCGAGAAACATGCTAAAGTCATGTTGAAAATGAGTCAAAGTGAGTCGGTTAAGAAACGTTGGGTCACTGTTGAATCTACGGTCTTAATATTGAGGCAACGGAAGCTGTTCATTCTTTGATTTTACCAACAGCGCTCACATTTTTCGTCTAAGGATCAAGGATTTTTTTTCCTGGCCTCGCTCGAGTGTTGGTTGTCTGAGCTGTGTGTGGTTCTGTCCGTCTAGAAAGCGTCAGGCGGCGGTCGCGCGGGCGCGGGTACTCAACCCGTCAACCCGTTGAAGCTTGGCCGCCTTGTTGACGGGAGTCAACTTTTGAACTTGTGATCATGGTTGAGATAGATACCTTGTTTTTACGATTTTCTTTTTCAGTCCTCTAGATTTTACTCTATTTACTTTTGGGATTTCTGAGCTCTCAAACGAATGTGGAAAATGCGTTGTGATTGAATATATATCTCCCGGTCCGTTCATCACCGGAAGCCACTAATATGAGGCACATTCACCAACCATCAACACCACGAGACTGATCACCAGCACCATCATTAAACGGACTGCTAACAGAGTGCTGAGATTGAAATGCTGACTACGCTGATTGACTTTCATGGTGAAAATGAGACTGAGTACCTAGCCACCGATGTCTTCTAGTCTATAAAAGCCTCCAAGAATTAATGGACATGCTATTGCCCAGATACTCGACTTTCCCCTGCGATCAAGATGGATGCCCCTAACAGCACGCCAGACCAGGAAAAAGAAGGAGAACA
>NW_019173373.1:0-17991 GCF_001773325.1 Penicillium arizonense | reverse complement strand
TGTAAGGGGGTGGTTCATTTGGGGTGTATGGAGGGATGGCTCGCCCATCGATTACCGGGAAATAACACCTCTTGCCCGCCACAGTACGTATCCCATCACCCTCTGTTACCCGGTTCATTCACTAATACAGATACAGTCGATGTCATGGATCGTTCAGTGCTCTCTTACGCTCATCCGCTGTTGAAAATACTACTGCCGAGTCGACAGCAGAAACACCTCTCGATGCCACATACACACTTGTAGAAGAAACAAGGGTTCCAACAACACCTCCACAGCTTCGGTCAACCCCACCTACCCGGCGTTCAGACCGTCTTCAGGTCTCAAGCTCATCTCTTATTCGTCGATCGCCTCGATCGAGGCGGGTTCCCGATCGCTTCCGACCATAGTCTAGGCTTCAGATGGACGAGAGCTGAGTGATGAATACACGAAACCATTTCATATACTGCATGAGATTCGCCCTGGGGCTATGTACACCGTATTCAGCACCGTCGTGAGTAGACACAAACAGTAGTCCATTTTAAATCTCATTGAGGATGCATGACATTAAACCGGTTGGAGTTTGCGGGGCAGTGCATGAGCAGACATGGTTGGGCCGTTGCAGGGCCGGCTCCACCGCGGTGATCTATGTCTAACCGCGACTTTGAACGCTTGACCACCACGGAGGTTGGACAACCGTATACACAAACAGCCATGCTCGGCTCGTAAGGTCAGTGTCAAGCTTGCTCCGCAGAGAGTCAGCCCTAACCTTCCATCTCTGCGACTTCATTATAAACATAGTGATTGCCTCAACGTCTGGATACAATTTTTCCGCTGCTCGATGTAGACGCATTGAGCAATACGACGTTGTTTGGATACTTTAGAACCAAGACTACCTCTTCGACACGTTTCTTGCAAGATGGATTCTATACAGAGCCAGCCCTCTCGACCTCTGACTTTGTGGCGTGACGGAACGCCTGATTGGGCCGCTTTGGAAAAAACATCTCGTCCTTCTGCGCCGTCTGCTAGGTCCCAGCCCGATCCAGCGGTAACCCCTTCTTCTCTGTCCCTTCCACGCCCAGTGCTGCAGAAAGGCCAAATTACAGCTCATACAATTGATCCGGTCTTCCAAAACCCATGGTTGACGTACGAGGCGATCGTAGTGATCTTTCAAGGACAGTCTATCTTTCTGGCCCGACACAGGAAAAGCAAAGCAACACTCGTCAATATTCATCTTTTGAAGCAACAATCCTCATCCGTCAAGCCATTGCTGGAAACAATCAGCCAGTTATCTCACCCCAGCTTTCTAGGCATGGTAGCGTGCTATTGTTGGGAGGAGCAGGTATTTCTGGTCCGGGAGCCAGTAGAGCTCTCGGTGAGTCACATCCTCGCATCAAGGTGCACTATCACTGAAGGTGAGATTGCTGCAATTGTTCGGCCGGTACGTACTACTCTCAAGGGTCGACATGCAAAACCAAACGGTGCTCATGCCCGATAGGTCCTCGAAGGAATTCAATATCTGCGCGGCCAGGGGAGAGCACTTGCCGCCTTGAGTGCTGATACCTTGTTACTCACGGAGTTCGGTGGTGTCAGGATTGGTGAGTAGATATCTAAGCATACTGGCGGACCACGTCAGCATGAGATTCTGACTATTGGCAATGTGGCAGCGGGAGTGGAGCAAAGTTGCCAGATCGATGCAGCCGAGATGGACGCGGCCACAATGAAGCTGTTTGCTTTGGCCGAGGTGGTGGAGAGACTGATCATGAAGAATCCTTCGCAATACCCATGGAGTGCCGAAGTAAAGGGTCTGCCTGACGAGCTGAAGAGATGCAATTCACCGGAGAAGCTACTACGCGTAAGCCGTGACCGCCAAGCCCTTTGAGTCACATACTGACCAATCAGAGCAAACTGTTCGAGCAATCGGGGGATGAGGGCGAATTGAAGATGCTGGTGAACGCGGCCAACAAGACTGCTTATCACAATCTAGAATCGTTCAAGCGCATATGAGCATAGTGATGCGTGGTTGCGGAGGACATCAGTTCCTCTTATCAGCTGGCTGGCGATACAATACGATCGGGAATGTTCGTTCTGCGGCGGATGGTGCAGGAATTGGAGGCAACTTGCATCTCCATCTGAGGAGATCGCTCGCGGCATCTTTCTTGGTATAGGCAAACCTCATCCACGTTCCACTGACTAGCAAAGTACTCACTACGATTATTGTTACCGCCGGATATCACCATATACTTCTGGCCCCTCTTAGCCTGAATAGATTTGTCACTACCACTGCCTTCGTAATCTCAATGTGCGCTGTACGCTTTGCGATTGTATTCAAATGCACATGTATGAACGTAATCATTGAGATTGTACGATCGAGTGAAGGCAACAGGTGATGATTAGTCAATCTACGATCAATATGCGCATCGTCTTGTGTCTTGTGTTATTAATTCTCGTTCTCAAATTGAATAAGATAACACAGAAGACAGCCAGCGAGCTGTTCTGGTTGGAAGATCAGGCATGGACAAATCTCACCCGCTTTGTTCGTCGCTGAACTTGGCCTTGTCTGTTAGAAGAGATACCCTCGCATATCGTTTTCCCATTGCCAGGAAACACACTATCCTTCGAAAACATCTCAGGGGACACAGCTTTCATGTGATCTAGGAGCAGATCTTTGATGGAGTTCTTATTGCTGATGCATGCCTCGATCCATGGCGAGAATCCGTCGAGGTCTTTGATATCGGGGTTGGCGCCTCTTGAGAGTAGTAGGCTTGCCAGTTCTCTGTTGCCTCGGTAGACAGCAAGCCAGAACACTGTTTGGCCCTGACAATTTGGAAGATCGATCTTAACACGAGAGTGTTGAAGGAGCCGGTTCACGACCGCAAATGTCCCTTTCTCCACACCGTACCACAGAGCACCTATGCCGTCTTTGTTTCTCATATTCACGGCGGCTTTCCTTTGCGCAGTAGGAGATCCATAACCAGCTCTGAGCCATATTTAGCGGCTATCATGAGAGGAGAGAAGTCGCTGACCATCGCATCTACGTCGGCTCGGTAGGAAAGCAAGTTCTTTGCAAAGGGACGATTGTTGGTTTTGGCGGCCCAATGAAGCGCAGAACTGTTTTGGTGTCTGACATTATATTTGATCAGGGCTAGGCGTAGCTTGGGATAGAGTGTTGGATGTGTACGAGCAAGAGCAGAAATATCGCTTCCCTGCAAGGTGCTGGCTATGATCCAAAGGATCTCTGTTGGGCAGTGGAGAATAGTAATCTGCATGACATTATCAGCATTTGGAAGGCTCCTCTCATTTCAACTGTTCATACCATAATTTTGGGAGTACCAGTTCAGTTCGTGAAAGGGGACAAAACGTGCTGCTTAGAAGACTTTTGTTGGTTCGAAGATGGCGGGTGATGGCAATGAGTTGTTGAGTGTATTTAAGTTAAGAATCCAGGCAAATGCGAGATGACGAGGTAAAGGGGAAAATAACACAGGTGGCCACCGGCCAAGCATCAGTTTTCTCCTACCTACTGATATAGCAACGGGCTAGTGGTCCTAGGAACGCTGTCTGAGCATTGAGGAGTTTCGTATTCCTGGGAGCGTCTCCTTGGCTTCTGAAATGTTGCTAGCTCTATGGAGACCAGATCCATGGGAAATATGGCCTTTGCTGGATTCCCATGATTGAGATTCTACGGTATTTGTGCATTTAGAGGAAGGTCCAGACTTGGTCAAGCTAAAATAAAAGAACAGCCCAATCATCATCTATGTACCAGGCGATGACGTTACAGTCTCAATTGAAAGCTTATTAGCTTCCAGATAAAACCCAATGCCAGTTTTGAATCATCTGTCGACCCATAGCTGACGGACCTTGTCTGGGAAGTTAACTCCAGTGCTTGAGATCTGATTTTATGTTAGGGCAGTCCTGAAAGGCGAGTAAAGCAGCTGATTTGACTGACTCGGGTCATCGCACACGGTCCCCACTAGACTTGTCTGGCAGTGCACATGTATATGGCGATTAAACGCACTGGTTCGGTTTCATGGCCTTCATCTACAGGGACATCGAAAGTAGACTTAACTTATGTAATCGCTTGATTCCTACTGGCGGTGGGGTATGTCACGTGTGGTGTCTAGCCATCTTAGGTTAGGCGCTCTTCCCGGCAGAATGTCCAGTAGCAATTGCTTCGAGCTTTGAGCACAACCGCGACCAAACCCTTGAATGATAGGGCTAGGTTCTGGTAGTAGCGCTGTAGTATCTGTGTGGAAGCATAAATTGTGTTCCGCGTACAAGCGCGGTTGGCATACAACAGGTGCAACAAAGTTATAAAAGGTAACCTCAGAATATATATATAATGCATAGTATGATTTGAAGTTTCAATCACGAACCTTGTGGACATGGCTGTCCACGGCCGAGACGAGCCCTTCGCGCTCGCTACCTCCTGCTTATGTGTCATAATCTAACACCCGCATTTCCACACGTAAAAACGCGTCCTTTGCACGGTTATAACCGCGTTGCGATGGGCGTAAAGTGATATTTCCCAAAACGGGGGTTCAGCTTCGGATCCACTCAACAGCACCCATTGGCTGGAGCGCTCGTAAGTTAACGCGAACACGCGACCACATTGTCAGTCAAGCCACCTCGTCGCGTAGCGGAGCCTGCGCGAAAATGTTGAACAGCAATCAGAAGAGGGCGTGGAACGAGGAGGTAGCGAATCAGAGGAGGACAGTGGGTCAATGTAGCGAATGAGAAGCCAGGATTTGACTAACAGCAACATCATAGATAAAGTTTTGACAACAACGGTATCAGGTAAACCCTTTCTCTCACTTCGTTCGTTTCAGGGCAATACAGTAAGGCTTTCTGGAATCTCGTAGAATATTCTATGCAAGCAGCCCAAACGGAGTGGAAGCTCTGGCGATCTGGTAAGATCGCCGTCCACTAGTCCTACTTCAACACGCACGCAGCTTTCGTCCACACTTGTTTTATACACAATAAAAGGCTGCGGTGGTGTTTAAAACACAGCACTAACGCCGGTAGGAGATTATGCTTATTTATTTTCATGTATTCTGCTCCCTATCGCGATTTCCATTCGTTACCAACGCCTGTCAAAAACCAGTGATCCCTACGATTAGATTTAAAGATGACGCGAAGCCCATATCACATCGATTACAGCTCTCAGTCGGAAGCTCGAATCATGGGAACATAAATTGGTCTTCCAGGACTGGCTGGGCGTTATAGTACTAATGGATACATTGTTATATACTGATTGGGTTGGTTTGAGTAGGAAGAAAGTGAACTCTACACTTAATGAGACATATGCAACAAGAGACCTCGAATACGACGTTGAAGCTATATACATCCAGCGTGAGATACTGCAGCACAATCCAACAGACCAATTATATCAGCAACAATCCAATGCTAACCAGCAAAGAAACCACCGCCAAATTCCACGAAATCTCGACGACACTCTCCAACCCTTCAGGCGCAGCCCGCTGAAAGCTCACAAGAGACTCTTTGGTACTCGCCTTCCCAGCAACAACTATCTGCGTAGAATTTGCAGCATCAAGAGCCCCTGTGAAAACGATATTATAAGTAACATTCGCCGTCCTATGCTCCTCAGAATCATCCAGAAACCTCCCAACCACAGCCCCCGAAACATTCAACCGAACAGTCTCGTTCCCTAAAGACCCATTAATCCTGGCCCCAACTGGATACCCAAAATCCAGCACCTCCCTCCCACTACCCCCAGTACAAGTCCTGGCCGGCAGCTGTATCCTCTCGGGCCAAAGTTTGTCATGCTCAAAGGTACTTTTACAAAGTAATACAAAATCTAAAAATTTAAAAAGAAAATTTCTTAAGGAAGAAACAATGCCTCAGGCAACAAGTCTCAAAAAGGGTCCAATTCCACCGCTAACTAAATACAGTCATCACACTATTGGCCTGACCGCGGGACTGGGTGCCTGAGGCCTCCAACATCCTTCGGTAGTTTGGAAAGGTTTCTCCTTCCCCATATATATGCATCCCTTTATGAATTTAATCGTTATCCACCATTCCATCTCCAATCGTTACGTACCTTCCGTATCGGATTACGTAGGTGGCGCGCATGCAGTTCTGACGATGGTAGCTGCAGTTGAGGGGGCAAAAGCAAAAAAAGCAATTTTATGATAAATGCTTACTCTTCTTGTGGCTCACCGCGTAAAAGTTGAAATTGAAAATATTTTCTCTCGCCTATAAAAATGCTTTCTCTCTGGATTTGTATCCTCTCTCTATTACTCGTGCTCCTGTTCAAATGGGATAGGAAATCACAACTCCCACCAGGCCCCAAGCCTCTTCCTCTCATTGGAAATATTCATCAACTCCCCAGCTCATCTTTCTTGTCCTTATTGCAACAATGGCACACAACATATGGCCCTATCATTAGTATCCGGATTGGTGCTCAAGTGATAGTGTTCTTGGGATCTCACCATGTCGCCCACGAGGTCATGGCCAGACAGGGTGCTTGGTGTAGCTCGCGTCCTGAAATTCCATTTTTCAAGCGAATCCTGCAGATCCCCCTTCCATCAGGCCTCTTGCCGTATGGGGAGAAATGGAAACGTCACCGACGCTTTCAATATTCAATCCTCAATACCCAGACAACCAAGTCATATCGAAGGGATCTGGAGCTCGAGTCCACACAGGTTCTTTGGCAGATGCTGGAATCCGATGACTTCGAGACAGTCTCGAGTCGATATGCGTACAACTTGGCATCGACTTTAAATTTTGGGCAAAGATCCTCGGAACAAGACGTGGCGGAGATCATAGAGATACAGGGCCTCTTCATAAAAAATCTTATTCAAGGGTTCGTTGGTGAATTATTATCCACCATTCTGCTATTTGGCTCGATTCCGTTTATAGAGACATATCTGAACTGGGTCCTTGGGTGGGAGAATGCCGGAAGCAAGTTTACTGGGCGACTCCGCGCCTTTTTTACTCAACACATCAACAACAGCATTAGAAACGGACACCAGCAAAGTTGGGCCCAAGGAATGGTCCACGAAGCCCAAAAAGCCCAAAAAGCCCAAGAATCCCAAGAATCCCCTGAAACTTTCGAAAATTCGAGGAACTGGGACGAGATATGTTTGGAGTCGTTCGAAGTACATATGGCGACCAGCGTGACGACCCAGAGTTCACTGTCGACATTTGTCCTGGCCGCGCTCCTTTATCCAGATGCAGTGGCAGTGGTACAGGATGAACTGGACGCGGTCATCGGACCAGGTAGATTTCCATCATTTGAGGACATGCCCAACTTGCCCCGTCTCAACTCTTTTATCAAAGAGGTTTTTCGGTGGCGACCGCTCCTTCCCACCAGCGTCCCCCGAGTAGCTTCAAAGGACATGGAATATTCAGACTATCGCATTCCGGCCGGTAGCGTTCTCGTTGTCAGCCAATCGGTGATTAATATCGATAAAGCAATGTTCGAGGAACCTGAACTGTTCCAGGGAGATCGATACATGAAGAACCCAGAGTTACCCGAGCCTGCCGCTTTCGGATATGGACGACGATCATGTCCTGGGCGGCATCTGGCTCGCGAATCAACGTTTATTGTTATTTCACGATTGCTTTGGGGATACAAGATCGCGCCTCATCCAGAGGATCAAAACCGGAATTTTGACAGAGTGGGATCTAAGGTGGGTTTCGCCTTGTTCTGGCCAGCTTCATTCCGAGCAACGTTTCAAATCCGCTCTCCAGTTCATCAGACTACCGTTGAGCGTGAAATCCGGGACAAATGTGGAAAATACGGTGAAGGGGTTGAGCATATGCCTGTATCTTGACGTGTCATTTTACTATCGGTTAATCCTATGCTTATATGGACACTCGAGAGGTACCATTCTACTCTTTGGAGGTCGAACGCAATGCTCCGAATGAGATCAAATATAGTATATAGAGAGAATAATGCTATTCCACAACGACCTAAGCAACACGTAGTCGGTGACGTAACATTTATCAAAGGTGACATGTCACATCTTGAGCTTTTTCCCAAAAGAACACAACTGTTTCCATGACCAAAATGTTGAAAGTTAGAATAGGATACATCAAATATTGTCTCTTTTTGTTTTGGTATTCATCGCGGATGCGTATATCGTTTTCCCGAACAAAGCTGAGATATGTCAATAATAATTCATGAGATGAAGTCACTAAGCTCCACTAATCCGCAGCTTGCTTTGGAAAGATCCTCGGTGGAGGTGCGGGATAGGAGCCACGTAGAAGGCCCAAACCTAATGTGGCATTATTGATCTCGTGCATCTTGTCGAATGTACATGTGGCTTCATGCAATTGGACAATCACGATGGAGTAGAGATAGATCGCCTGAATGCACTTTTTTCATGCAGTTGACAATCGCAATCGAGTAGAGCAAGATAGTTCGATTTGCCTCAGTTTGATTGCGAACTTCCAAGTTTTCTTTACTCGTGCCTTGCTCTAAATTCAGTAAAAGATAGACATTGATCGACAATTATTAGATTCGAAGTTTTCCTTTGTGTTTACTGATCCCATTGCTCAAATACTTCAGATAGCTGTGCCATCTTCTTGCTGCTACAATGGACGAGAATAGCGTGATTCCACGGGCGAACAGCCTTCTCAAGGAGTTGCTCTCCTCCTACGATGAAAAATATCATCATGGAACTATTATCAGTGGGATATATGATACAGCATGGATCTCAATGGTTCCGAGGAAGACTGAGGCTTCTAGCGTCCCTGAATGGGCCTACCCCGTGTGTTTCGAATTTCTCTGTCAGAATCAGGCCGAAGATGGAGGGTGGGGAAATCCTGTCTCACTGGTGGATCGTATCACCTGCACCTTGGTTTCTCTTTTGGCCATTAAGAAACATCTCCGTGTGTCGGGAAACCCTCTAGTCAAGGATAGATTGAGCTTGCAGCACCAGGCAGCCCGGGCCATTGATTTCATTCACTTGAACATTGAACGTTGGGACCTTGATTCATTGGATACCCGGCTTCCAATTGGGTTCGAACTTTGGTTCCCTGTCGTGGTCGAGAAATTGGAGGAAGAAGGGGTGGTGTTCCAAATCCCTGGCAAAGATCGAATTGTTGAATTGCGCCGGAAGAAGCTCTCCCGCTTTCCTCTGGATGTTCTCTACAAGCCTACTGGACTAGTCCAGCCTACACCCTTGTTTACACTCGAAGGATTCATTGGGCTCCTCGACTTCAGCAAACTCTCACATCACTTGAGATTTGGGTCGATGTTTTCCTCTCCGTCATCTACTGCGGTGTATTTAATGGAATGCACCGTGTGGGATGTAGAAGCCGATGCTTATCTGCAGCATGTTGTAGACGTGAGCATTTTGAAGCATGGCTATTGCGTCCCTCAAATGTTTCCAACATTCACTTTTGACATTGACTGGGTATGAAATTTTCCTTTTCCAGTGCCGTTCATGTCGCTAACTTTTCGTTGAGGTCCTCAACTTATTTGTTGATGGCGGACTTGATCTCAAAAAGCTCGATGCCGATACCGTGAACAAATTAGGAAATATGATGCTTCAGTGCCTAGAAGATCAAGGAGGCATTATGGGATCGAGTAAGACTGGCCTGTGTTCTCGAATCAGTAGCAGCACATTACTAACCCACCCCTATTCAGACCGAAATATTTGTCCCGACCCCGATTCGACTGCAATGGCTTACAAGACAATTTATTATACCCTTGGACTTCATTACCCCATTCAACCCATTATTGATGCATTTGAGGGCGATGAGAACTATTTCACCTATTGTGGCGAACGCGACCCCAGCATCAGTAGCAATGCACACGCGTTGCAAGCATTAATACTAAGCCCCGAATCCAGGAAACATACTTCTTCTATCGAGAAGTGCATCAAGTATCTCTGTGGTACGTGGTATAATACCCACGACCTAGTTGAGGACAAATGGGTGAGTCTGTTCTTAAATATGGGAAGGGTAAACCTTTTTAACCGTTCTTCTCCAGAGCAATTCGGAGTATTATGCCACTTTGGCCATCACCCAGGCCTTGTCGGATTACGTGTTTGCATTGAGTGATGAACGAGTGGAGGCTGTGTCGGAAAAACTCCTCAAGGTCCATATTCCTATGACGATTTTCCAAGCGGTGGTCAGAATCCTTCTTCGTCAGAATGGGGATGGTTCTTGGGGCTCGACAAGCATCCGTGTGGATACTTCCCACGCAGTTATTCTTTTAAAGTCTACTCGGTCCCTTCCCTTCATACCTGAAGCTTTGAGCCTAGTAGTTGGCCAAGCTATTCAGAAGGGTCAAGCTTTTATATCTGCCAATCTCGATGCGCCATTCAACGATTACAGCTGGAATGGAAAATGTGCTTATGGCCTGTCGTCTATCTCCCGGGCTGCCGCTTTGAGTGCACTTCTGGACTCACAGCCGACAAGAGTATATTCTCCAACGGTCCAAGCGTTGTATCAAGTTGACTCGAATTTGATCACCAAGCAAAACAAGCTTCTGGGGTGCATGAAGTATTTCACAGAACTTCCCGCTTGGATCATTGAGGCTAGCTGTGTCGAAGCGGCGTTTTTTGTGCGCGAGTTGGTAGACAACAACAGACTCGAGACGAGAAAAAATTATGACAAAGGATTCACGTTGAAGCTAGCGGTCATTTGCACCGCTGTCAACTACGCCACGAAAGCTTGTTTGGGTAATCACATACTGCTTGGTATGCTTGAGTGCATGGAGTTTGCCTATCATCTCGATACTCTGATTGATTTAGAGCTCAAAGATCGCTCCGTGGAGACTATGCAGTTGATCGAAAAACTCGTCCGTCGGATGTTTGCAGACATAGATCCCTCTGTCCCTCTACAAGACAAGTTGGAGGGCGACGCTATTACCTTGAGAGATTGTCAGGATCACGAAGAGGTATATCGAGTTCTCAAGGCAATGGCAAGCGGCAAGAAGTTATTTATGGAGAACCCACGTGTTCTGACTGCCAGTCCCTATGAGCAGCACAACCTCCTGATGGAACTCCGCCTTTCCCTCTTAGCTCAAGTCTCCAAAGCCTCTATAGCAACAACACCAGATGACTTCCATGAAACAGGACTCAGCTTCTACCAATATATCCAAGGAATAGCAGCGTATGATGGTTTGAGCGGCATCGCTATGAAATTCATCATTTGTCTCAATCAGGGCCCTTCTGATGTTGTGTGCGCCACTCCCGTGGAAAGATATTTACTCGAGGAATACAGCCGCCATGTTGCAGTATGGGGTCGGATGTGGAATGACTATGCGGACGTTGAGCGGGATCGTGCCGATTCCAACCTGAATTCCTTGGACTTTCCGGATTTTCAGACCTGCACTAAAGACCCACGCGAGGATTCACCTGGTGGAGTGAAGAGACGTTACCTTGCTGTTCTTATCCAGCATGAAGAAGATCTGGCAAATGAGACTCTGACGAGATTCACTAGCTTAGTTGAATCACGGGCGAACGCTGGTAATCTCCTCACTGGTCTTCGTTGGTACTTGGGGATTCTTCATGTTCTTCGCGAGCTGTATAACACCAGGGCTATCTACGCAGCCCGGTGAGATGGGGTATCTTGTGCAATCTTTCACTTTGATGTGCAGTTAATAAGGCTTCCAAGGCTTCTTTAACCTTAGTTTGTGAGCATACAATGTTTGAGGTTGAAATTTGCAATTGGAATCTTTGGTCTGAAATTCTGTCCGTAATGTATGACGGGCTCTTTAGCTTCTCTTGTTGTGCGCGCAACTAGTTGGTCCGGTTAACACTTTGAACAGTCGGCACACTTGCCTTCATGGCCGTAACTCGCCTGGAACAGCCAATCTTTATCTTTGCGTGAAAATTGTCTTGAAGCTTTTCGTGTCTCTGAAGTGGATGCGATTTCTTCAATCAATGTGTTTCCACACGTGATATTACTGCGCGTTTGGGATATTGCAGTAGCAAATATTGCGGTGGCTTATTGAGGGATCCAGTGCGTACGAAACATCCATCACGAAGTGTCTTCCCATAGTCATGGTGGACCACGCCCCCAGAGGTCGCAGTTGGCATGCTGATAACCACGTCGCCCAGGCGGATATCGACATCTTTGTTCAGTACTGTCCATCCCCGACCGATGGCTGTAGACGGACCTGGCTTGGAGCGACGACAAGGCCAAGTCGGTCATCTGACGCGAGTTAGTTTCGCTCATCAGGCGGAGAGAAGACGATAACATACTAATATGGGCTGCCAATGCCTCACGGCACTGTTGTCTGAAGAAGGCGCGCTTCTCATTGCTTGTGAGAACCATGATTGTATTTGATCCGTCATACAAGGCTCAAACCCCTGATATATGTTCAAGTTAGGCATGAGAGGTTGTATGCCTCGACGACTTTATCGGTCGAAGACGATATGATTGTCGTTCAAGCGTGAACACCCCAGTGGGGCCAACCGGTTACCGACGACCACAGTTGACCGTTGGAAATTATTAACTGGCTATGAAGTTCGGGCAGCGTTAATTGAACCACGACAATTGTATTAGCAATACTCGTCAATTTGTGACCATGATCTGGAGAATTGACTCTTTCGACCATGAGTCCTCATCCACTGCAGTCCACCCTCGCTCTCGGCTGATTTATCTAACTTCGCTTCTGCTGCTTTCTTCTCATATTTGATATATCCCTAGGCCCGACGGTTCCTTAGGGTCTGGTACGGTGGTCGATACGCAGCCACTCTTGTCTTCGTGGTATGGCTGAAAATCGAGGCGATCTAGTTCAAAATGTTCCAAGATAGCGTCCTTCCTATCTCACGTTAGCGTGGTCGAGAACAACCGGATCCACCTCACCACTTCTGATGCGATTCCCGAAATGCAGCAGGAGGATCCCAGTTTGGCACATAACTCGGGGAGATAGTGAATGTGACACTCATCTGACGCTCCAAATTCCGAGCATCTTTGTATGTTTCAATCGTTTGCATTCGCGTTTGAGTTGTTCGCTCGCTTGTTTCTCGCTTGGCAAACACTCTTCGCTCTCGCAAGCAGAACCACTGGCTGGTAGGTCCATCAGGGCAGAGAATGTAGAGGAGTCCGACAAATTTAGGATGTACCATGGATATCCGAATGGGGATTGGCTAGGGTTTTTATAGATGGATAGTCATTCAGTGATGGCCACGTGTTCTAGCCCAGATATGCCCAGCCGCCCTCCAGCTTCTGATGGTTTGGATGCAACGAACACCCATCCGTCATTTTAAACAGGCTGCTTATCAACCGTTCAGTTCTGATTTTTGACCGACCGATTCATGGACTAAGCATTTATGATGTATCTCGGTCGTTGTGTCTTTGCACCGTCATATTGTATTTCCAACCATCAGATAATCCCACCCCGGTTCAGAGTAACTTCTAGGCCTTTGACTGTCAATCAGACGGCGTAGAAAAAAAAGGGAATCCAAACTTGGTTTCGCACTAATCTCAAGATCCAATCTATCATATGACCATACGACACTATGGGAGGGCGAGCGAACTCGACAGAGCGTACAATCAACTTTCTTACGCCGCCCAATTATGGGCCGTGCTGCCGAGTACAATTTCCCTCTTGCGAGCTATTAAGTGAGGAAGGACAGTTTAGGGGTATGCGTTGAATGTGACAAGTGAATGCGACAAGGAACACTTCCTCGTGAACGTATGGTCCTGGCGACGATAAATAGCATAAATAGCATCGGAAACCCCAGTCGAAACATCATCTCTCGCATTATCCGGAATAATGCCTGTCATCTCTCGTCAGCCAACGCGCCGCCGGGGGGACGAACTCGAAGCCATGCCATTACTTGGTCGCCGCCCTAACACGCGACCGTCGCGGAAGCCTAAGGGCGTCAACAGCCCGGCTAAATCAACATTGAAGCGAGGCCAGCCTACGCTTCGACTGCGGCTTCAGCCGAGATGCTTGAAACCAGAGACGTGGTGGACGTCTCTTACCGCGTTTGGTGCACATGATGATATTTCTGAGCACATGCTGGAACACGAGAAAGCCATTGCCACGGAGGAAACCCGACAGGAATGGATGCGACGTCTGCGGCCCATGCCACACCGACATAACCCACCAACAAAGAAAGGAACAGAACGCAGAAGGAGCTAGCGTTGATCCATCCTATAGTATCTGGTGGACGAACAATGCAGTGAAAGGTCGAACCTTCAACCAATAGAGGAAACTTTTAGTTTACAGTACTGTGGCACAGTCGCGGTACAGACTGAATCCAGAGAGTTGTATGGCATTTCCGTTTGAAGAGTTTGCACGTTGTCACTTAGATGTAACCAATGATAACGCCCTGGACATTCAGCTCCACACATACATATTCCCCGTCTAGGTATACATGTACACACGCCCGAAATCCGTTTCGCCGCTTAATCTCTTTGATGATTCGGCTTATCCTGTAGGGTCAGTCATCAAATAGACTATCGAATTGACCCTACGTATTTAAACTTGAAGCAGCTGCGCTATATCTCCTCCACGGGCGGACCAGTTTACCGGAAGTGTTCTCTTCAATTGGTGCTTTTACAATAGCTATCTATTTACACCATCTAGGTGAGCTACGTCATTGTCGATCGACCTTTTAATGCCGCTTATGGAAAGAATTTGGCTCAACAGAGAACTACGGTAGGATTTTATTGGTAGAATATAGACGCAGATACACTAGCTTCGCACAGAGTGACAATATAAAAACAAAAGTTTTATTCCGGGTCAGTAAGAGCGACTGATGTCGGAATTAGTTGCTTAGAAACATGTACAGTATCCCACCACCGGAATAATACAAATTAGTATCTGTACTCAACGATTGGTCCTGTTTTTCCGTTTTTCAGGATTGGCTTGACTGGTGGACACCCCGGTGTTTCAATAGTGAACTGCCATATCTTTCCCTGATGCCTAGAGGATGGGAGGTTCAACACGCAAATGGGTGTAAGGGCATCTCGCTGGGAGATTGATCCTCCCACGCCAACAATGTTTGGACTTGCTAGCGTGCAAATATTTCCACTCGAGTAAAAGCAGAAGTTCGACCGAAGGGGATTCTGTTCAAACAACTTTCGGGTAGTTTTGCCCTTCAACTCCATTATCTCCGCGCCGAAGACTATGTCTTTGACATTGAGTTTGATTTTAGGAACGGTGATCTTCTTGTTAGCTGTATTATACCAGCTGAGCTTTGGCAGAGTCACTTCGTGATTTTTTTGGTCATAGCAATGGTCCGTTCGTAGACTTCGTCGTAAGGACGTAACGCCGGCGTAGCGGGTGTCACCAGACCAGTCGTTCGCCCGAAGCACTATGTAGAGCGGTTTCCCTCCTTTCTTTGCTTGGCATGAATTTGTAACGGTTCGGAGGTTAGCCCCAATGAGTACGGGATCGGAACCACAGTTAAGAGCCATTTTAATCCAGGCATCATCTTTGAATATCGTCCTCCAGAGGCGATGGGATTCATCTTCGTCAATGAAAGATAATGCATTTGCCGCTTTCTTTGCCTGGAAAGGGTCCAAAGACCGGATAATAGGGTTGAGAATTTCCCATGGAAGGTTTGGCATCGTGGTTGCGATGACGCCTGTATAAACGTACAGATTAGGCTTTTGTTGTGTGAACTGTTTCGGCCTGGGGGTTTTTACTCTTATATAGTGGACAGCCACGCGTTTCTAGGGGAGCTTCTCATTTATGGGCTTTAGGACTCTATCCTCTTTGTGTTGTTTTCGTTGATTCGAACCTCAGAGTGGCAACTGGGAAATGCTTTAGGATAATCCTGTATTCTGCCACGTGCGGTTACATTCTACGCTTGGGCCGTTGAACGGTAGACCGTAATGGTCATTGTACTATATTGCGGCATATTCGGATAAAATAACACTGCAGCCCTCAGTTTGATGCGGCTTGCTCAATAATTCTTCCTCACTAAAGCCTTGGCGGTGGGACCAGAAAAGAGTGGATATATGGACGGAACATGGAGTGAAGGTTGAAACCCGGTCGAATCCAAAGTAGCTGAGGGACTACTACCTTACTACCACGGTGACATTCGTCTGATCATGCCCCACCATCTACAGCATTGTGAGCAAAATTATAGTATAAAGGGACACTGGCTTCATGACAGAGGAATCACTATCAGCCATGGAGAATCCCAGCAAAACGCCAGAAATGACGGATACACAAGGAGAGGCACCGCTGTACACACAGTCAACTTCAACCGAGGAGCCCCCGCTTCCTGGTGTTGCAACCCCGCTGCCGGTAAGAATAAGATATGAACAGACAGGACCACGCTGACCAGACAGATCAAAACCCACGACATAGAGAAGCAGACTTTGGCTGTAGAGCCCTTCCGACCCATACTCGAGGTCTTGAAGCAAATCGAAGAAGAAGATACCGAGCTTGCATTTCGGACTGCACGTCTGGTGGGGTACATTCGCTGTTTGTGGGAGTCTTGCGTTTCCAAACATACAGATATCCAGCAGCTCGAAGAGGAGAACGAAAAACTGCGGACCGGAAATATCCAGCTATGCAACGAGGGAAACCACTTGAAGCGCAGCCAAGACGAGCAAGTAGCTCGCTTGCATGCTATTGATGATGCGTTGGATGAAGTTCGGGGAAGGCTTATCGGTGTGCTCAAAGTTTGGAACGAACTGTCTGTCGGCGACTTGGCTATTTTGCCGGAAGATGGGTTTCCTCAATCTTAGTGGTTGGCGTTGAACAGGTCAAAGTTGTTTCGAAGCTTTGCACTGCCGCAATACTTCAAGCAAGTATACGATGATAGCAAGTTTTTGCTAGTCCGCCAATAGATCCCTTGATTCTGTCTCCCTAAACTTCGTTGTCTACCACGGTTGTTGAACAAGTTGATTGCTCACCGACTGAACTTCCAGCAACTCGAACAGCGTAATATGACAAGATCATCCAGGTGATCAGAATGAATAATTGCAGCTGCCAAAGTCAGCAAAGCGTGATATTCTTCGTACGCGGCCAAAATTACCTCCAGAGATAGCAGCCAGCAGCATAGGACAACTCCGAAGACCGCAACCAGAAGAAGTACAACTGCCAATCCGATCGTGCAAAGCAAAACGCAACGTAGCTGTGATCGAGTCCGGGAATGGGCTGTTGTATGCCCATCCAGCCACCATAAAAGGAAAGCCAAGCTTAGATAATCCACAAAGTGAAGAAAGAGTACGGCATCTCGCAGTGGGAGATAAATGTAAGTACCAACTAGTGAGGCTGTAACCTTGACCAAGCATGAGGAAAGGAAAAATAGTGGAAAACAGATCATCAGTGAAGATGGTGTACTGATGAGGCTTCGTAGCAGGATGCCCATCCGGAGAGACTGATGCTTGGTGGTCAACGTAAAAACCGAGAAATAGCCTTGTAGCACGTACCACCAGTAGGAAGGGAAATATGCTGGCTATACCGAGTATTACCTCTCTTATGACCTCACTTTTTCCGGCCCAGCTCAGTCCCATATAAACTACAAGTAAAACATCTTTCGGTACAGACACTGCAAGGTCAAGGGTCAGATGTAAAGGGTTCCCCCGGACTGCTCGACGAGACAATTCGAAACGGACGAGGCTGACAATTAGCAGTGCGGTGGCTAAGGCTGTATGCACCGTAGGTGGAATCTGCATGACTGGCTGGGCTTACTGGCAACGTGCAAGTATGAAGGGACTGAATTGAATTTATACTCAGGACAACCTGCTACTGGATTAGTTATGATACCATGCATGGAGGGCTCAATAATTCTATTTTTCGATCTGTAACCATCGCCTGAAAGCTGATACCACTGAGGCTCCTTCAGGGAGCCGAATGAATGCCCCTAGGAACCGGAAGTGTGTCCCTAGGAGCACAGAAGCTCCCGGGAACACATACTTGGACCCCGGGAACCAGCCTTCCGCTCCCAGGTACCAACCAGCACCTCATCAACATAGACTGCTATTGGCTACAAATGTGCTCAATAGACTAACTTTCTATACTATAAATTCTTCGAATCAACTTATTATTACGATTATATCTCTCGGGTCCGAGCGGGATCGTACCATCCTCCCTGGAGCCTGTTGACCGGTCATGTCTTC
>NW_019173372.1:0-18728 GCF_001773325.1 Penicillium arizonense | reverse complement strand
AGTGAGTGGGATCCAAAAACGCCTTCGAACTACGTCCAATTACAAAAGCAAGCTTCCTCAATTAAAGCTTTGCTAAAAACGCGCTCACAAAGCCCACCTAGCCCGCTTAACTCCGCGATAAATCAGGTTTTAAAGGCTTGTCAAACTACGATGTATTCAACAGCTTTACTCGAGAAAGAAGTAAGCGAATTGCGCGCCGCAAACGAGACGAAGAAGCGAAAAAGGACTCGGTCTAAAAAGCAAATAGCTTCCGAAGAAGGCCTTACAGTTTTAGAGGCCTCTACCTTAGCAGCGCAGCCAGAGCAAGCAGTTTTAGCACAAATACCCCGTGAGGCAGAATCGGCTCCGACACCTTCACAGCCACGTAAGAGAGCCTTACCGAAGTGCAGTATAGGTGGAATTCAGGGTCATAAATTGACTACATGTCCTAATAGAACTCGTTTTCAGCTTATTGAATTTAATGGCGTTTTGGTTGAGATAAATGCATTTAAAATTGATAGGTTGGGTGGGGTGGCCAACTCGGGGGTGTGGCCAACTCACTAGTGAATCACGTTAGAATAGACCGTAATATACTAGTATACTACCTTTTACTAGAAATATAAGGTTTAACCGCTAATAACTCGCGTACTAATAACCTACTAGTTTATAAATAGTATATTTGAAATTAGCTGACTTGTCTCTATCGAATAGACCCCTTATTGAATTTGTAGTATATAGGACTAGCTAGTTAAGGCGCCCGACGTACTAGGTGAAACCCTTCTAGTCACGTGGCCGCTGTTCACTAAGCCGCTGAGAGTAAAATACGGGGTGTAAGATACAAATACGGGGTAATCTATTTAGTAAGGGCTGCCATAGATAAGGGTGGGTATCTAATTACGGTAATAAATCCCGTCGGTCGCAACGCATGCAAACCTTTCACCTATATTTAATCATCCACCACACCACCATTATTAGTCTAATCGTGGTCAAACTTTCACAATTCCTAGGTATTATAGTTAAATAGACCGTGTCTGACTTATAGACTAATCGAAGCAATATATAGCCCGTGGTCGTATAGTAAACGTCGAACCTTTAGTACTGTAACCACCCAAAAAGGTACAAAATCCTACACCCCAGGAAAACATCTCCGATTTTCAATCGCCATTTTCTCGATAACTAGGAGGCTTCGTATGCTCCGAAGTGAATCGGAGATAAATTAGATAGTCTATTATAACTTGCCAAAATTTGAGAGCGATCGGAGGTCATTAGACCTCTCCAGTCTGACGAGGAAATTAAATCCCAGTCTGACGGGACCCACTTTTTATGTCCCATAGTGAAGCGGGAACCCTAATTCCCAGTCTGCCAGACTGGGCCACCCCCCGTGGGATAGAGATACTGAGTCCGGGCGTTTCTATAGAATGCCTGTTTATATGATCTGTACATGGGGGAAAAGTTCTAGATCCTCAATGCTCTCACGTGTAGAGGGCCTAGATCATTCAGGACTACGAAAGTTCAAAGCACCCATTGCCTTCTACATGAAAACAATATTTTTAAGTTTACTATGCATTGAGCAGGTAAGGTACAATAACCTCAGGGATCAAGCAAGTCTGGACAAACCCCGTTATCAATGAACGATAATCGCCAGAATACAATAAAGTCTAGCTCTTTCTCATGGACAATATCTTTAGTACTGTAGAAAGCTAGCATACATTAGATTAGTCAACTAACCATCCTTTAGGCTGCTCCCAAAGAAGTGGATGATCCTCATCTGCGCATTCTGGGACCTCTTTTCCTCGTGGAATGACAGGGTCAAAGCCTTCGATTGTTTTCAGCATCGGCAGTCTCGCATCCTTCTCAGCCACCAGCTTTTCCAGAAGAGTATCGACATCCAGGTCAGGTTGATGATTTCCCAGGTCCAAGGTTGGATCACCGTCTTCTCCCTTCCCATAAAGCCGTATGCTTTGCAACGAGGCTGGCAAGGTATGCACAAGAGAGAACGACTTAGCATCGAGCCGATCTGGACCTATTCCCCTTGCCAGAAAACAGAGTGTATGAACACCGAGGCCCAGACTTTTCAGATTTGGGAAATCCGCCAGGGAGATGTTTGCTGGTGGCGTTTCAATATTCATATCGAGCTCTTCCATCTCTCCTTCCCATAATTCTTCATACTCTGTATCTTCGTCCCTTTCAATCCCCTCAGTAGACTCTAAACCCTCATTGCCATATATTTCAGCCCAAGAGACATTATCTTCAACATCAAGATCAAGCTCCTGTAGATGATGACGGTGTCTCCAAAGGCATCTGACAATGGATGTAAGAGTCACACATACCTTTCCTCCCTCTGGCTGCGCACGCCCACCGATGGTGTATGTGAACTTGCGCAGCGCCTTAGAGGAATCAATGATGTAGCACATCTCAGACTCATTTCCTGCCAAATTTGAGTGGCTAAAACTGATCTCGCTGTAATTTGCCGATTTTGGCAGAGGAGGCAAGCCAGCCTCATTGTTCCATGAGGCTAAAGAGAAGGACACGGACTTCAGCGCTGGGAGTCGTCGCACCAGGTTCAGTCGATGATGATAATCCTCAGCGATATTGTAATAAAAGCCATCATTACCCCTTGAACAGTCGTCAGGAAGGAAAATGATCTGTCTGAGGTGCTGTAGATAAGGAATCGAATCGGGATTTTTGTTTGCACGGCGAAGCATCGTGAGGAGAGCGAGATCTTCAGCCTCGGAACTAGGTTCTCCAACATGGAATAAAGCAAGGGACTCTAGCTGGGGCGAAATAGCGATCAGCAGCGCTGCAAGGGCCTGTTTGAAGGCCATATGACAAAAGTGAGAGGTGTTCAATCTACTCAGTTTGTTAGCCATCTATTCATCAGGGAACTAGAGAAAGGGAAGATTTTTTCACGCACAAATTTCTCACGTGACGTTGTAGCAGCATGTGCAGCACGATTTGTGGCTCATTTCCTTCTGTGAACCCAGCTCTCTCGATGGCAGCCTTCAATCTCTCAAGATCATCCAGCTCTAGCTCCCGAGGCTCATCAGGCGGGGTATTGAAATCAACATCCAGGCCATCCGATACACTTCGGCTTCCATGGACTTCCAAATGGCGAAGATATCCAGCTATTTCCGGATTTTTTATGAGAAACGAGAGGGTTTGAAATCCAGTCTCAAGATCATTCCCAACGCCGAGTTGCAGCCGACGATAATTCTGCCTATTTTCCATTTTGGAGACCATTTGCATATATCGACTCTGTCCCGGGACGTTGTTTATTGATGTCCACAACCTCTTTGATACCAGATTTCGCAGTGTTGGCGATTGGGGGAGTGTGCAGCGGCGAATGTTTTGATGAAGCAAGATTGACAAATAACTCGGACCAGAGAAACAATGAAGAACCATGTGGAATTTTGAGGTGATTTGTTCTTGTGGAGGAAAATAAAAAGGACTGTGTTGGGGGGAAAGAAAGGGTTACAAGGGACATCTGCGCCGGCGGGTACATGTATTGATCCGTCATGTGTACCTTGAGCTAGTAATACCGACCCGTCTTGGCTTGCTCCTGCGGCCCACTATTCAAAACTCCACATCATGTGACCTTTCTTGACTGTCCTCACTCATTCTGTATTGTATTGTACAGCGTACTAGATACGTTCCACCACATTCACCATCGTCTCCACCCCAACTTGACTTCACCGTCCGCCAAGGCTACTACATGCAAGATTTCTCTGGAATAAGAGTATATAGCAGTCAGGCTTAAATTGTAAAATTGACCGCTACATTGCAGTTGAAGCACCAGTGTCTAAGAAGACACTCCCACACAAACCCCATACCCCAGCCACATTGAAGAACAATCACTTCCAACCTCGGGGTTCCATTCATAGAAAGTATCCAAGGAAATTCCAGCGTCGTCTGCAATGCTCTGGCACGTATCTCCACTCACAACCTCATGCCACTCATCACATGTATCAATGATGCCTGGTTGCGCAGCGACCGTTGGGCTTGAGGCGGATGTTGTTGTCGTCAGAGTGTTTGTGCTTGTTCCAGAGTCAGTCGGCGTACTGGTGGCTACCGCTGTGCTGGGAGTAGAGAGCTCAGTGGCGAGACAGACCGCCCGGACCTCTTCACCTGTCAGGTTTGAGAAAAGACCGGTTGTACAGTCGCCTGTACCAATCCAAGGGTTGAGAAGAACGAGTTTGGCTTCGTCGAGAGTGAAGGGGTCAGAGGAGTCTGTCTCAACCAGCATATCACAATCCAAGCCTAGCAAGTCATGAGTGTTTTGTCAACCCTAAAATGGAGAGCGTTGAAGACTTACCATCTGCCTGCTTCCCATAAATTATAGTATAGCATTCACAGTTGGTCGCGGTGCCATCCATAATCCACGTTGAGTTCACGGAAAGACAGTTGCTAGCATCTTCTGTTTCATTGCTGTTCCTGCTCGAGATGTCTACAGAAGAAAAAATAGTTAGTTCAACACTAATGATACGGATGCCCAAATTTTCAGCGTGACGTACAATCATACGATATCAATACACAGTAGCTGTATGCCGCCTCGAGTGTGCAATTCTCTGCATCAAGGCTTGGATTCCAGGTCACTATCTCGTCAACGGTGACCTGAAATTGGTCGGCATAGTACGAGCATGCGCTGAAATCAGTGGTCATGTTCAACATGTAGTCTGTACTTATACCCAAAGACTTCATCGGATTGACTGTTGCATTGTATGGCTCGCGGTATACTTCACAATCAGTTTCGGTTCCCGGTGCATGGGCCAATGTATATGTAGGACCAACAGTCCATGTTGTGGTTGTGGGCTTGGTGAAGACGGTTGTTGTCGCAGTTTCTGTCCATCCAGAGTAAGTACTGACGTCGCCTACCGCTTCCACGCAGTAAGCGTAGTTGACCCAGAGATTAGTACAATTTGACCAAACCTCTGGGTTGAGAAAGAGGAATTCGTCGGTGCTAATTCCTTCGGCGAGGGAGACTGTTGCACAGTCGTCATCTGTCCCAATCTAGGAATCCTTGTCAGCTCCATAAACTCATTGTGTAGGCTGCGAAATTGATGTCCTTACCGTATACCACTTGGCGCAATTTTGATTCGAAGATGACATGCCATTCGTGGGCATGGCTACAGCCGTTCCTATGGTTGTGGTCACCGCGGCCGTTGTGGCTGGAGCCCAGTCATCTGTAGGTCTATTTGAAACAAAATATATGTCAGTGAAGTTCAGAAAGTCAGAGAAAAAATTTAAAAGCTAAAATGGTGCATCTTACCCAGTACAAAGACTCCAACCCACAAACAGATCGAGATTATCACATGAAGAAGAGATAATGGGGTTCCACGCAAGAATTTTGGCCAAGCTAACGCCCCAGGAAGATTCGTAATCGTCACAGGAGTCTCCATGCTGCAGAGTTGTAGTGCTGCAAAGAGCTGGAATATAAACCTCTTCACCCTCCTCAGGTAAGTTAGAGCAAAGGATGGTGATAGAGTTGGCAAGCATCAAGTTATAGGTCAAGATGTTCTGACTGGCCGCAATCGAATTACAGGTATCATTCAACTGCACCGTATATGTGGATGAACAACTCTCTGTAGCAGTTCCGCTAGTGGCAGTTGTACTGGCAATCGTAGACCCTGTGGTGGTGGTAGCGATAGAAGTGCTTGATGCATATGCCGCAGGCGATGTATATTCGTAACCTGTGACGCCGCAGCTCGAGGTCATTGAGGCAAATTCCGAAGCCCAGTCTTCGTCATATCCCAAGGGAGACTCAAGCTGCAACTTCATAGGCCCCAAAGTACAATCATCGCAGTCATGATCGGTATCGGTGCCATTGCTCTCCTGGCGCCATTCTGCCAGGATTAGATCACAATATTCTCTTGTATACGTCGTATTTATGCGCCCGGTCGGAGGTTTGAACAATATGCGCAATTTGACGTGCCGTACGTAGTGGAAGTCGATGGTTCGCCGATTGTAGATGTCGTAAGGCCTCTCTCGGTCTAATAACGTACTCGTATGTCTTACACACGAAGACTGGGTCTGTCGAAGGTTGGTGAAAAAATTGGGCTGCCATAGTTGACTACTACGATATATATATCGTGATATTATGAATTGCATGAAATTTGACGAATGTCTAATGCTAACTTTAGGGTGAAATGGTGTAAAAAAACGTGAGATGATAGCTAGGTAGCGTCTTAACCCCTGAATTAATTGCTACCCCTCCCGATCATTGTACACTAGCATTATCGAACTAATTAGATTCGTCCACGGTCCTGTGGTGGCGTCTTTGGTAGTAAACGTACGCCGTAAAGATACAAAATCCCGTACCCAACAAAACATGTCTAATTTTTAATCGCCATTTTCTTAATAACTAGGATACTGCGTATGCTCCGAAGTGAATCGGAGATAAATTAGATGCAAAAACGCGTCAAGTAATTAGCACTTAACTAATTCAACCACCTACCATGCCACCAATTCGCACTCAATCTTCTCAAAATTCAATTGAGCAAGAGGGTAGAATCTTACTAGCTATTCAGGCTATTAAGAATCAAGAAATCAGCAATATTGCTCGCGTTGCTTATACTTTTAATGTACCGCGTTTAACTCTCCGTCGCCGCCTACAAGGGGTTCAAAACCGCGTCGAATCTCATGCTAATAACCATAAATTGACCGAAATTGAAGAGGAATCTCTTCAAAAATGGATTCTCTCTATGGACTCTCGTGGAGCAGCCCCTCGGCCTTCTACTATACGAGAAATAGCGGATTTACTACTCGCGGCGCGTAGATCTACCCCCCCTCTTTCGGTCGGCTAAAACTAGGTTACAAACTTCGTGAAAAGGCACCCTAACCTTTCCTCCCGATTCTTAAGGCGCTATAATTATAGCTCAGACTTTAGGCATTCATAAGTATGCGGAGTCAGCCTCCTGAACCAATCACATTGAAGCAGCATCGAGACGGCTACACATTTCTTGTTAGCCACCGATCAATTTTTTAAACTCATGCTGCTCACTTATTCCGATGCTCCTGTATATAATGATACCCCGAGTTTAACTGATAACACCGATGAAGCGTTTCATTATGATTCAAGTACGGCCAGAGTAAGTGCTATTTTCTTTCCTCTGAAGGCGTTGTCTGAAAAATCTAGTCGTTTCATCTCCCCCCTCGCACATCTTGACGTTGGCCCAGCCTAAACGGGGAAAGGTTCACTGCGCCCAGCGCGATAATCCAAAGCCTCTGGTGTTGTTACAAATGTTCGCCCACATTCATTTACGTTGTTGAGACTACTCTGTCATTATTCCGGAGGACCAGCAACCGAGTCATGTTACATGCGAAGATAAAATCGATACAACTAAGCAGGATCCACTTCCTTCGAGAAAATTATTTTTCAAGTCATAAAGATAGGGGATTGATACAGCGACCCCCCTTTGGATAATGCGACCCCCCCCCCCGCCTGAATTCTCAGGTTAATATTTTTTCTGCCGGACATATTTCTGCCACCACCGACCATGCTTCTCAACACAAACTGGAGGTACTTACATTTACTATGTAGCCCCCTAGTTAAATAAAGTCCCTTTCGTACTCTACCACCACCATGCCAAAAGCACGGCGCTAGTCCCAATTAGGAAATAGATGCTGATTTCAAAAACTCATGCAGAAATGAAGGAATTGGCCTATGCAGCGGCCAGCACCCATTTTACGTTGAATTCTTTAAAAAGTTGCATGAGAATAGTGAAGAAATTGAGTAATTTGCATTGTATCAGCCATTTATGGAGCCCCCTAGCGCTTCCTGAGGCGATCAGACCAGGAATCCTCGTCCTGAGATGCCCATGAAGCTATTCCCGACCCCTGAGCTGTAGCCATGCTCGCCGGCGATGCCTGCTGGGTCCCTCCACGGCCACGGCCACCTTCCTGAGAAGCTTGTTGAGCTTCCTGGGCCGCAGATGAAGCTATTTCCACCTCGTTATCTCCCTACGATGCCTGCTGTGTCCCTCCACGTCCTCTGCCACGTCCTCTGCCACGTCCTTGGCCGCGTCCACGGCCCCGTCCACCTTCCTGAGAAGCTTGTTGAGCTTCCTGGGCCGTAGATGAAGCTATTCCCACCTCGTTATCTCCCTGCGATGCCTGCTGTGTCCCTCCACGTCCTCTGCCACGTCCTCTGCCACGTCCTCTGCCACGTCCTCGGCCGCGTCCTCCTTCCTGAGATAGCATGAGCTCGAAGCCGGAGGGGTCTCGCTGGGTGGAGGTGTCTTGGGTGCTTGCTTGGGTGCTTGCTTGGGTGCTTTCTCCGCCGCCGATGAAGTTCCTGGCGCCACGGGGGCGTCCTCGCCGGCGTACTTGGAGGGGATCCTGGAGTAGAAGCAGCGGATTAATAGGAGGCGTAGAGACACTGTACAAATGCCAGTGTTGATAGAATAATTCAGGCTCAAAGCTCTTCTTCTCCGCTTCGTACTGTACAATAAGATAAATGCATGGAAACCCAGCCGTATTCAGCGAATTGCAGCGGCAAAGTGGAGGAATCGGCGGCTTCTCATCACTTGCTGGTAGGAAGCGGTGGTAGACGTCTTTTGTATGCTCCATCGCCTTGGCCGAAATTCGTCCAAGAAGCAGCCTAAATAGCTGCTTCCAGCGACTATCAGTAGACCTTCTAACCTTCTCATTCTCGATCTTAGCGGTAACATTTTGAAATTGAAGCTTTACAGCATTCTCAAAGGTGCGGAGAACAACCAGTAGATCATTAGTCGAGACTTAAAGGTCCTGCTTAAGCAGCCAGTGAGCTCCCTCGGTCCGAGAGGTCGAAATCTCGTTAAGATGAAGGTATTCGGAGGTGTATTCATGAAGGAAATACTCGGGGCAGTCATCTAGCCATTCACTCTGTAGATACTCGAGTAAAGGCATGAAAATCGGCTCCTTGTAGCTTTCTTTGAATTGCCTCCATCTCTCCTCCCTTTCCTCTATCGTAATAGCGTAGACGATTCGAATCCACAGCTTTAGCATCGTCTTCCATGCTTCATTGACCATTTCTCTAAGCTCTCGGTCTCTCTCCGCCTTCGTCCGACGCTGTAAGGAAGTAGTCTCTTGCCGAGCTTTTGCTAGCTGCTCTGCGAGAATCGGACGAGCTTTCTTCATAATATTCATGTTGATATACCACAGACAGATCATATGCTTTGTAGAAGGGAAGACAGCCTTCACAGCATTCATTAGCGCTTGCTCTTTATCAGTGAGGATCGTCCGGGGTAGCTCAAGGCCAAGAGCTTCGTATACCTCAACTAGACAATTCAAAATAACTTCATAGCTATCATCCTTCTCGTCTCGTACGAAGGCGAAGCCGACGTAAAAGGTTGAGCCCGTAGCAGTGAAGCCGACCATATTAAGCATTGGAAGGCCGTACCGGTTAGTTTTGTATATACAGTCCATTGAAATGACCCATAAATTCATCTTAAGTAATGCAATACTCGTTTTATGCATACAAAAGAGGGCTGTGACATGATTCTCATCATTAACCTCATACTTGAAGATCCATTCGCCATCGCGCGGAAGCTCTATCAAGAGAGCTTAAAGCGGCGTACGACCAGCAAGGAATTCCATGTGAAGCTTCCTCCGGAAGTTGTAGATATCCCGGGCTATAAGGCAGGAATCCTGATCGTCCTTTCGAATACTAGTGAGAATATGACGGGTAGAAAGACCCTGCTCAAGCTGCTTCTCAATATTCGACGCCTTCGTATTCAATTCCTTCATCCGGTGAGGTGCATGAGTAAGAGGAGGCGAGGGCTCATGGTTATGGTGTTGGTTCTCTACCGTAAGGTTCCATCGGCCTTCTTGAAGCCGTAGCGAGATCAAAAACGGGCATTCAATCGCCAGCGAGGTGGTCTGCCGCTTCCGCGTAGGGCCGTCGGGGCCGTCATCAGGCCGTACTCTTCTACTCCGGTCACAGCATAGACGGACGGTCTTTTTGACGCCCCTTTTTGTAATTTTTGAGCGGAGGATAGCGACTGCATAGCCATGCGCGCGGCCGAAGGCATTGATCGCGCTGATTCCTTGCTCTGGCGTATCGTAATGCGTATCGAGAGGAGGTAGGGGGAGGATATAGAGGCTTGGCGCGGTGTTTTGAAGGCTTGGCGGAGCGTTATGAAGGCTTGGCAGCGCCGGTGGGGACTCGGGAATAGCTTCAGGCTCAGAATCGGACGGCGAATCAGGCTGCGAGGAAGCCATCGTAATGGAGAGTGAAATGCGAGAGAAATGGGTGAAAAACGCGAGAGAAATGGGTAGTAAAATGGGAGGTTTAAAGGTGTAAACAACAATTATTTTGAATTCCTTATTGGGTACTACAGTGGAACTAGAGTGACTTATTTTTACTAGCAATTTACATAGTAATTGGAGGTACCTAAGGTGTGATATACATGCAGGGTAGTGGTAGCAATAAAATAAAAGTTCGAGGATGAAAGCGGTGAGAAAAGCGGTCAATGGATGCCTAGATCCTCAGGCAGGGGGGGGTCGCATTATCCAAAGGGGGGTCGCTGTATCAATCCCCTAAAGATATCCAGGAGAAGTCCGACGATTCGATATCATTGCCACATTGTGGAGATGGGAACCACCTGTGCAAACATCCCAAGACACTGCTCGTACATGCTGCCTTGGCCTAGTCGCCCTGACACAAACAACATCCTAGGGCTTAAACATTCATACTTTGGGCCTTGAGAGAATTCTGAAAGTAAATGAATTAGTGACTATTTATGGAAAAGCATAGAGATCTAAAGTCTTGTACTTTTAGACACCATGTAGCTATCGAACTCATTGTCAACTCGCATTCCTCTTTTCAACATTCATAATTATGCAACGCCTGATGAACACGTTTGAACTCAATCTCCTTGCAAATTCCTGGCAGATAGAATATCCCCCAGGCCAGGAGGATCACACCCGTCTGATAAAAATCAAAAGCATAACTGGGCCATTCATTAACATTCAAAAAGCCATTGGGTCTCATGCCAAGTTGCGTCAATCGCACCAAATTTCGGCCGACAGCAACGATGGAAATTGCCAGGCCAAACAGCTGATTATAGCGTTTCCAATGAGGCATCATCGATTGATTTCCGGCAGAAGGCCGCCCAAACCGAATACTCCAAACAATATTCTCCCCCAAAGTGAATATCCAGAACATCATTTGACATATGTAGCTCGCAAGAAGAACCTTCGTCGCAGACTCAATGAGAGCAACTTTGTGAGTCACTGCGAGAATGATCGAGCCGATCATTTGAAGAAGAAGCAGCACAATGTTGAAAAAGAGGTAGGTCGGTAGTCGGAAACAAGCTGGGACTAAACCCATGTTGTCGGATTTCAAACACCGCATCATTTTCACCTGAGTGATGTTGACGGTCAACATGCATAGGGTTGGTCCGAGTAGAAGAAAAACATATTGAGCACCATAGGCCCCAAAGCTATCGACAACCTTTGATGAATAGACTCGTGCTCCCAATCCCGTTGCTTGGACTATTATAGAGAATTGTTGTCAGCAATGCGAAACAAATTTGGAACCCACTCAGTTCTTTCTTACTCAAGGCTCCTATTACCATATAGATACAATCCCATGCTTGAGCACGATACATGCGGACTGCATGACCAGCAAACAGCGCAAAATACAGACCAACTCCAATCACCGCAGGAATCAAACTCGGGGTATAGCCATAATAGGTAGTTGAAGCCATCCTTTAGGAGGATGTGAAAATCTTCGAAAGATTGTTTAGATGTAACAGTCAAAGATGATGTTTGAATGGAATCCAGCATCAACAACGCATCTTAGACCTCCCAAGGATTTTATAGCGGAACCCTCGTTCGGGGGCGGAAAACCCAGTCTCCAAACATAGTGGCCGACAACGAAAACAATAATATGCAGATCAGATACTGAGATGAGGATCCCTACAAAATATTTCTTGGAAGCCTAGTAATCCTTGAAAAAAACTTATTTCTACAGCGTCTTCGATCTTTTAGTAGCTCAAGTGGGTCGGGTTCGGGTTCTTACTCGGGTTCGTTAATCTTCAAAGCTTAAATCCCGACTTCATTTTCGATTCTCGCGATTTTACTTGGCAAAGTACCAAGGCAGATTACAATATGAATTGAAAAAGTTGAAACTGAAATATCCATGCGAAAACCCCAAAACTGAGGAACAGGAAGATTATCTGATGCGAAAGGAGAGGCTCACCTCTTGGCGACTTGCGAAGAAAAAAGGTTACACCTTCAAGAAAAGTTTAAAAAAAAAGGTTGCTAGAAAAAGTCTAGTCTAGTGGTCCTTTCAGAAGCCAACCCCTTTGCGGTTCTAGGATCCAAATGCACCCACCCCTACTTGATCTACACAACCCCTAGTTTCACTTCGTACATCACTTGTATTTTTCCGAGACTGAGCTCCTGGTCTATAATACATAGGTGGCCATGAGTCTGTTGACACTCGGTCGGACCCACCCCAACCAAAAAAACGCGTCTTTTTCAACGCTTCATGACTCCACTAATATGAGAGCTTTTGGAACCGTTATTAGTGGAAATCGACGTAAAAAAGATGAGCTTTCACCTTATACTCGATCTACTATTATAAGCGCTCTAGCTATTAAGATATCGCCGTCTAAAATTGCAGCCGATCGTTGTGTCTCCCGCTAGACAGTTTATAATACGCGAAAACGCTTTGAATCGCTCGAAACCTTCGATTCTCGACCCCGAAAAGGCGGTCCCGTCAAATTTAGTGCCTACACTAAGCGCTATATCTATCGAACAGCGCGCCGGCACCCGGCGTGGAGCTACAAGGCCCTTATTACGAATACCCCCGGGGGACCCTCTCAGACTACAATTCGCTACGAACCGGTTTGTTCTCTTTAGATGTAGAATTTCTTTTCGGTAATATATTCACATATATGGTGTCTAGAAAGTCTGATGCCAGTTGATATTAGAGTAATCCGCTCCTATCATGTTAGGGGCTATTGAGGCGCAATATATTTACGATGGAAAGTAAGTCGGGAGGAGACCCCAAAGAATGCTTGGAAAGACCCAAAAAAGGGTGTTAGAAAGACGGCAATAAATTGATGTCAAAGAGTGTCACCAAACTTTCTAGACGAGATGTATTCAATCTGGGGGCTTCTGTCAAGCTCCCAACCCACATAAGAGTTCCTAGAAATTTTGGATTTAGACTTTGAGAACTTGACTTTTGTATTACATAGCTGTGTTAATTTACTTAAGAGTACCTCCATTTTCAATCGCTCGTGCTATAGTTGAATAGTCGACTGAGTCCGCAGCTTCTCTCCCCATCTCTCAAACAAAATAGGTATAGGCGCCATTGCTAAAGCAAGAAATGCCAACAAGCTGTTTCCCCATCCAAGGCCGAGTTTTTCGTACATTTGCAATCCACACAGAGGAAGAAGAGCGCCAAGTAAACTTCGCAGCACGGTGCACGCAGCCACGGCACTCGCGGCATGAGTCAAGAAAGCGTCTACCAGATATGTCTGAACACACATCAAGATAGTGATCATTCCGAAACCAACGACGGCAGTTCCGATCTCCGGAACAATCCAGTGGACCACCTTGTCGGTTGACCATCCATAAATAAACAGTCCAGCAGGTATGGCCAACGAGCCGGGGATTGTGAGGTACATGGGCAGTCGGTCCTCTGGGACAGGTGTTAATTTGCGTTCCACCTTGATTCTGATCTTGCGGTCACTTAGTGTCCCCACGTACGCAAGACCAATCAACATTCCCACTCCGCTGCCTAAGAACGAGAGACCGCTAGCGCTGGCGGAAAAGCCATATTGGCCCTCGAACACGAGGGTGAACGTGGTAAATAGGATGTAGAGAAAGCCGTAAAGAACGGCAATGTAGCTGGACATCAAGGCCACAATGGGAGATAAGATGAGCATCTTCGATGGTCGAATAAGACTCCGCACGAACAGTTGCTTGGCAGGGATTCCAGCATCCAGACGAGACTTGTAGGCCATATCTCCCGTTGATTTCCGTAGCCGAGCAGCTTTTCTTTCGAGGAGAATTGGAGGATACGTTTCTGGTACAAGAAAAAAGAAGACCACTGAAGCAGCTCCACTCTAAAAGGACTGTTAGTGAAAGTATATTTTGACCGCAGCATTGTTTTCCTTACCACGATAGCAAGGACCCAGAATACCCATCGCCAATTTGTCGCCTCAACAAGGAATCCACCCACGACCGGGCCAATGATGGGGCCGAAAAGGGGCCCCAAAGACCAGATAGACATTGCCTGCCCACGCTTCTCAGGGGGCACGAGATCTGCGATTGTACCACTGCCACATGTGATAGCAGCGACCCCCGCAACCCCATCAAGGAATCGGAAGAAAATCAACGATGCAATACCAGGAGCAAGCGCACTCGCGATATTGAATATCACGAACAAGACATTGCAAACATTGTATACCCATGTGCGGCCGCTGAATTCACTTAACGGCGCGATAATTAAAGGGCCAAAGGCGAATCCCAGGACGTATACCGAGACGACAAAAGCGGAGAGGAGATTCGACGTCGTACCGAACTCGTTCAAGACCTGTGTAATACCCGGCGCAAACATTGAAGAGGCGAGAGGTCTGGCAAGGTCAGTGATTCGTCTCAATGAAAGGTGAAATACTCACGTCAAGAAAGTAATGAACGAAACCATTCCGACGATAGTCCATTTGCGCCCAGAGCTCCAGTTCATCGGGCTCGCAGGGTCTTCGCTGGCAGGTTCTTCCCAGAAAACATCATATTGGGACTCGTGCGCTGTGCGGTTTTCGCTGGTTTTCTCGTCTGGCAGCTGATCCGACTGCGCTTCAGTGTCCCGCATTTCTGTATCCATTCCGACGGCACGAGAAAACAAGAGACATGATTAGTGCGCGCTGACGGGCCTTATGAATGATTTCAAGTCTGTCCCGAGGTCAGATGCATGAAATGCATAAATGTCGGACCCTCCATCTCGGCCTATAGTGGGAATGCAGGTTATGCATAGAATATGAGATTCCATCATATCTTCTAAAGCAAATGGATTCGTATTCGTACTACCGGTGATGTCTATTGGTGAAGAGAAATGAAAAGAAATGGGGCAAATCGGAGAAAAGGGGGGTTTGGGTTCGGGTTCGGGTTCGTATCTGACTCCATAGGAGACTCCAACGCTCCCACCCCCTTTTAACAATTTGATTGGTGTTTTAGAGAATTCTCTGGCCAATTGAATCAATGTTGAAGAAATTCTACCCGTTACAAAAATATCATTAAACTTCATGTTGATCAAGCCTGGCCTCGGTTTCCATTGAACCTCCGAACTTATAAAACCCGACCATATTCCGGAATGATTCATCAAAGCAGAGATGGGTATCATTATTAGCGTGCAGCATATCCTAGTGACGGTCCTCTTTGTGGTACATCACCAAGCTCTCCCATGATGTCCATATCTAACTCGTATAGGGAATACAATACCTCATCTCTAAAGTGGTCTACAATATCTTCTTTCACCCTTTGAGCCGATTTCCAGGGCCATTAGAACATAGGATATCCCGATTAGCATATTTATGGCGGTCCGCTCGTGGTACCCTTCCCTTTGATATGTTGGAAATGCACAAGCGGTACGGCGATATTGTTCGCATTGCGCCAGACGAACTGGCTTTCTCACACCCAGATGCGTGGCAAGATATCATGGGCCATAAGAAAGAGCGATCTGAATTCAGCAAAGCCAATTGGTTCTATCGGCCAGTTGAAGACCAAGCGACACATGTGGTCAATGAGAGCAGAGAGCAACACGGGCGTCTCCGTCGCCAGATGGCGCACGGTTTCTCCGAGAAGGCAATGAGAGACCAAGAGCCCTTGATCCGCAGCTATGTTGATATGCTGCTTGATCGGCTGCATGAGTTCTGCACGTCGGGTAGTCAGGTGATCCTTTCCGATTGGTACAACTACACTACCTTCGACATCATTGGAGACCTGGCATTTGGTGAGCCATTCGGCTGTCTACAGGGCTCTAACCTCGACGGATGGATCCAAGGAATTTTCGAGGCCGGTCGACTCGGAATCCTCTTGCAGACTCTATCATTTTTCCCACTCGTGAAACGAGCATTAATGTCAATGGCACCTGCGTCAATGAAAGCGGCCCACGCGAAACACCAGAAATTGACTCAGCAAAAGATGGAGCGTCGGATGGAAAAGGAAGAAGGTCGATCAGACTTGATCGAGGGACTTTTGAGAAAGAAGGACGAATTGGTGAGTTCTGCTTCGCTTTTTTCAAGATAGTCACTGACCCATTAGCAGAATCTGACTGTTGAAGAACTGGTTGCAAATGCTGAAATCCTGATCATCGGCGGCTCGGAGACAACCGCCTCATTATTGAGTGGCGTAACCTACCTCCTCCTGATGAATCCAGGTGCCCATGAGAAGCTGAAAGAAGAAGTGCGCACTGTGTTCCAAAGCCAAGAAGAGATCAACCTGATCTCTGTCAACAAGCTACCCTACATGCTCGCATGCCTTGACGAGGCAATGCGCATGTACCCACCCATTGCCAACGGACTGCCCCGCCTATCTCCTGAGGGCGGTGCTACTGTTTTGGGTGAATATATCCCAACAAATGTGAGTGTGGCCTCGTATAAGACGAAGGTTTGAGCATTTGTTAACCTACCTTTGAAGACTTTCGTATCAATTCATCAATGGGCACTCTACCGGCGTGAAGAGTATTTCAAAGACCCCAACACATACCACCCAGAGCGGTTCTTGGGCGATCCCTCATTCGCAGATGACCGCCGAGAAGTGTGGCAGCCATTCCACACTGGCCCACGGAACTGCCTTGGTAGAAAGTAAGCCATAAGGTGAATCACCCAGAAATATGATTAGCGATACTAACTATGTTCCAGTCTTGCCTACAGTGAAATGCGTTTGATCCTCGCTCTGATAATCTTCAACTTCGACATAGAAATTGATGATGAGTCTCGTGATTGGATCAATCAGAGAAACTTCCTCATGTGGGAGAAGGGCCCATTGAAAGTTCATCTGACTCGGGTTTAAGTTTCGTTATGGAATCAAACGGGAATTAAATAGGTAGTTATATAGAAGTGGTCAAATTGCACATACAGCTTTGACTTCACAATCTCCGAATGGGGCGAATAAGCTGCTGCTGCTATAAACCTCATTACCACGGAGAACAATCTCCTACGCAGTACCGTTGCCCTTGTTTGGAGTATGGGCGGCAAGATCCTTCATCCTGTTACCGTTGAAGCCAAACAACTAGGAGTCGAAGTCAAGCTTTCCGTTTCGCTCGCAGCAACACCTGCACTTCCCGGCCTCCTTACGGCTGTTTCAAAGATGCACCTTGATAAGACTGCCGCTGGCTACGCGACCAAACCTTTCTTAGAGCAGGCGTTCTTGCAACAGATTGATGAACAAGAAAAAATCAATCTAGCGATTGATGAGGAAGACCCTGTGACTCAATAATCTTGGCCTCGCCGTTAGGCCTCGCCGTTAGGCCTCGGCAGGTGCTGCAGCACTGTAAACAGTGCAAACACTAAGAAAAGCCTGACTTGCATAACATACATACAGTCACTGGTCATAAGTTTTTAACACACCTAAATGACCCACTTTCTCACCGCTTCTACCGCCTACCTAATACACGAGCTGCTAAACACGCTAAAGTGGTCGTACTTTATACGCGTCTTCAGGTTTAATAGTTTTCTACCCCTTTTCTCTATTTTATTACTACTATTACTGCTACTATTACTACTATACTACTACTACTACAATATGGCGAGGTCCACAGAGCTTACCCCTGCCTTGCGTGAACGTATTTGTGAACTACATTCTATTGGATAGGGCTATCGACGCATTCATAAGCGCTATCCTTGGATTCCGATCTCAACAATTCGATATACTATTGTGAAGGAGCCTGAAAGACGTCAAGGCGTCTCGAAAGCTCGATCCGGACGGCCAAAAACCCTTACTGAGGCCGACAAAAATCGTCTTGTGGAAGTTATTCATGATAATCCAAAGACTACACACGAGGACCTCCTTGCTGAGGTTGATCATAAAGTTAAGATCCGTTCAATCCAACGCCTTTTGAATGCCGAGAATTTACGAAAATGGCGATATAGTTGGCGGCCCTACTTGACTGAGGAACATGCTATAAAACGACTTAGCTGGGCATATCAATATCGACACTTTACGCCTAGCGATTGGGCACGTTTTTTTTGGTCTGATGAATGTACTGTCGAACGAGGTATTGGCATTCGACGAGAATGGTCTTTTATTCGTCCGAAAGACCAACCAAGACTAGGCCAATGCCAAGGTCTACCATATCGTGGAAAGCAAGTTAAACAGATGTTTTGGGCTGCGTTCTCGGGAGATGAACGACGTACGGGATTGATTCCTTTATTTGGCGATTCGAATTCTGAACGAGGAGGTGTAAATCGCTTTGTTATCGAAGCTTTATACCGCCGGATTCTACCTATCTTAATTGATAATGAAGATGGGATTTTTCAACACGATAACGCGCCAACACATACTGCCCACGTTGTACGAGATGCCTTAGTCGAATTAGGGGTTGAGGTTATGGACTGGCCACCCCATTCGCCTGATCTTAACCCTATCGAGAATCTTTGGGCGTTGCTAAAGGCAAAAATATATGAAATTCGGCCTGACCTTATCCATATGAGGAATAACGATACTACAAAGGATATACTAGTTAGTACTGCGCAAGAGGCATGGGATCAGCTTGATACTAGACACCTCCAGCACCTCTCCGAGACGATGCCTCATCGTGT
>NW_019173371.1:0-19179 GCF_001773325.1 Penicillium arizonense | reverse complement strand
CTGAGAAGAGGAAGGACACCTACTGAAATTTTTCAGCCTAACTTGCCACAGGACCTCTAGCCGTCGCACCGTGTTCCTCCGGCTTCGGCTTTTTTGAACGAGATGTCGTATGAACGGCAACGCACGGAAGAGTCCAATATCTTCAAGTACGAAGACGACGGTCCCGTACTGGCCCAGGTGAGGTGGGTGCCCGTAGGGACCCAGCACGCACACCGGAAAATGAATCGTCGAGTGTGCACGATCCGCAGCTTGTGCGATCCTTCCGGTCACGCCCAGTCCAGGCCGGGCCACTATGCGTAACACATGAGTTGTCGATGCTCCTGGGGTGTTTTGCACTGTACCCACCGAAGCCACGTAGAATGCGGGAAGCTGCAAGCAGGACCTTACTCCCAGGCGTGGCATCCAGAGCTGTACATACTGCCCCGGTTGAAGTTCGTTGGTCGGTGGGAGAGAATAAAAGTGGCTTAATTTTAGTAGATGGCTGCATAATAAATGGAAGTACCTCGAAATTGATGGTAACCATGGTATTTGGACGGTGCTGTAGTGAATGATGCTGGCAGGAATACTGCCGGCAGAAAAAAAGTCGACGCCTGAGGGTCCTGCCGGGGGGTGTCTGTATTAGTCCCCTTATTATATGGTTCTTCTGTCATTCTTTGGGCATTTTTCTTGGATCCATCTCGCTGTCTCAGATGCAATCATCGCAGGTGGCTTTAATCTTGTCTCTACATCTCTCTACAACCTCAACCTCAATCTCCAATCCCGTCGACTCACCTCCTCCCTCCACCTCCATGGCTCCACCTCACCGTCGCGGACCTTGGGTCCCCGAAGAAGATCAGTTGCTTTTGCAACTGGTTCGCGAACAGGGCCCCAAAAGCTGGGCCCGCATCTCTCAGCACATGCACAACCGCTCGCCCAAGCAATGTCGTGAACGCTTCCACCAGAGCCTTAACCCTTCGCTCAACCGTGAATCTATCTCTTCCGACGAGGGGCTGATGATCGAAAGCATGGTTAATGAGATGGGCAAGCGCTGGGCGAAGATTGCCCGTCGTGTGGGCAACCGCAGCGACAACGCCGTCAAGAACTGGTGGAACGGCAGCATGAACCGCAAACGCCGCGGTCTTTCGACACCAACCGCCTCTCGCACCTTCAGCCGCCGCATCGAGGTACCGTATGCCCGCCACTCCGTCGTGAGCCCCTCCCCGCTTTGGGCCGACTTGCCTGTCGAACCCGAGGACTTTTCCCAGTCGCACCGCGAATCGATATTTACCACCCACCAAGCTTCTCCAATGTTTACTCTGCCTTCTATCAACCCCTTTATCGAAACATCCTCGACTTCCCCGACCTTCTCAGAGGTCTCCAGTGCCCACTCTATCCACCCACCCTCCTTGGTCTCTGACTACAACTCCGTCTGCCCCTCTCCACCCCGCACTCTCCCATCACCGCAGATGCTTCCTCTACCCGCGGTCTCACAGTACGAGACCCCGCGCCCGAGTACATCCACGCAGGTGTTGGAAGGTCCCTCAAGCTATCCGGCTCGCTCTTTCGAGACCCTCTGCGAGATTACCTCGAAGCTGTGGTGGATGAAGCACCAGCCTACCCTGGCCTCATGGCCCCATCCGGCAGACGCACCCAAGCTGTGGTCAAAGCCCGAGCCCGAGCCCACCCGCGATACGCGGATGACAGTGCACAATCTGCTCAACTAAAGAGTGGGCTGGTACGATGATTGTACGACTTCCCCTTTTTTTACTTTTACAGGATCGAAAGCTTACAATAGTTCCGGAAAATCGATGTCACCGCCTACTCTTTCATTGTTTCCCGAACCTTAATGCCAAGAAACACTAAACTACGTTTAAAATAAAATAATATCCCCGAACTACTGATACCGGTCGCGTCAATGGACCGGACACAGAAAATCGAAAAGAAGTTCAGAGGCCAAAGACCCTGCAAAAATAGCAGCTTGTCATTTACCAATCAAAAAGCAGTATCGGGTTAAATAGCGTTGGGATCAACGTTCTGGGAGCTTTCAGCTGAGGGATCCACGGAATTAGCGTCTAACAACCAATACCACCCCCTAAAGTTGTCGCGCTCAGGCCAGGTCTTGGATCTTCCGGGCGACATATGAAGACTCCGCATCCGATCACAGATTTCCGTCCGCAATCACGAATCTATATAGCGTATCCCAACATTCCAAAAGTGGTGTACTGCTTTTCTGAGGGAACTCGTCTAGGGCCTGCCCTAATGTATTGAGAAAACAGGCGAGTCATCGCATTGCTTGACCAAGGAGTACCAGAATACATTGAACATGACTACAATTTCCGTGGTGGGGGAGGGTGCTTTATTAACTGCCTTGCCTTAGATTTTCTCCTCCCGTACCTTTGGAACGACAGTTGCGGGCTGTGGTCAACACTACAAGGCTTTTCGTCAGTTTTACGCTACCCTGAACAGGCTGTGCTGTTGTGGAACCACTACCTATTGCACCAATGAAGGGGGGTTTGGATGGGATATTGAACGGCTTGACAACATTCGCGAGCGAAGCTCGGGAACTAAACTTGAGGTAGAGCTTTCAATAGTTAGACTATATGCCTACCAATTGCATTTGCATCGCAGAGTCTTCGTCCATGGATGTGATTTACCGCAATGACCACTAAGTCTGTTCATAGTAGTAGATGTTCATTTGTTTGAGACTGCCAAAAAAGATGGATGGGTATTGTTGGTTAATTACCAAGGCACACGCCGATCGAAGCTGTCAAAAAGTGGTTGGCAAAACAAATCGTCATAAGAGCGGCACCCCATAACCAGAGCTACTATAACCACCACGAGGACAACCTCCTTCACCCAGTAACCACTGGAATGTTGATCTTGATTTGACTTGGCCTGACTTATCTAACGTTGCTCATACAATGCTTTGTTCTGCTGACGCTGGTCTTACGGTTGCTAGTTTACAGCCTAACACTAATTTAACAGCTCATTTCGATATCTTTGCTAAGTCAGGCCACAATCGTTAGAAAAAAAGTGCTTTGGTAAATATATAGACGCTAGTACCCTTGTACAGACAACCGGTAAGTCCCTAACCGGGTATCAAGTTGCAATTAACATCGATCCTAATCGTCTCCTTCCATACTTCCGGGTTTGTCATAATACAACCAGACTGAGCCATGATACCGATCACTCCAGAACGGACAGCAAAACAAAGGTGTCTCTTAGAATCCCCAGACGGCAGTTACCACCAGAGCGATTGTCACCCAGTACCCGCTCGCGTGGAATACCGTCGCAAGAGGCCCCGGCGCCGAGGATGTCGAAATCTTGCTTCCATCGGCTGCTGTAGTGCCATTGGGCAAGGTGCCATTGATGTATATGGTGTTGGTGCCGTTCTCTTTCACTACGCGCACTACGCTGGAGTTCTTGGGCACGGTGCCGCTGAAAAGGGACTCGTAGTAGGTGCTGCTGTTGTTGTTGTCGCAGCCACACTCTGAGTATTCTTGGCACACGCAGATTATGGGCAGTGACTCGTTCAAGTGAGCATTCTGATTGTAGTAGTGATAGGGGTGGCTGTAGGGGTAGGCGTAGGCGTTGTACAACCAGATACCGGGGAAGAAGCCCAGGGCCGCTCCTCCCAGCACATAGGGGGCGATGCCGCCAGCGGACCGGGAGCCAGATTTATAGGGAGTGCGCGAGCCGCCGGCATAGTAGCTGCCTCCGCCGTAGGATGCTCGAGCGCCAGACCCGGAACTGGTGGTGCCACCGACGTTGCTCGACGAGCCACTGCGCCCGCTTCCACTGCTGCCGCTAGAGCCGCTACTTGAACCAGAAGAGCCAGAGCTGGACGAGCCAGTGCGGCCGCCACTACCTCCTCCACTGCCTCCTCCACTGCCTCCTCCATTGCTACTTCCGCCTCGGCCTCCGCCACCCCCGCCACGGCGTTTCGCTAGATCCATAAAGTTCAGTTTTTCGACCGTATCTCTGGGGTCCACACTTCGTTCAACTAGATCGGTGAACTTAGTCAGGGGAAAGGTTAGGGACGCGGCCCGGGCGAAGAATAGAAGGAGCGCTGTCGCCAGCGAGAACTTCATGGTGGGCTACAGGTGGCGGTATGAATTTTGTTGCTATGAGTTCATATGTTCGTGTTAATTTACAAGACATCGATAGAGGTGAGAAGATGTAGTGGTGAAATAGAGGTTGACAAGCTGGTAGTCCTGGGGAAAGAGGTAACCCTAGAAGATGACGAAATGGTGATGCCAAAATCTAGTGCCAGGTAAAATGGATTTCGGACCATTAAATCTGGAAGCCAACCGAGGGGACCCGTAGTTCAAGCATTATGAACTCGCGTTCGAGTGATGGATCTATTGTGATGAAGTTCAAGTTACCAACCCATGGGGCTACTCCGCTGAATGAATTACCTGTGACGAACTGACTGCATAAGCTGTTTATCGCCACTGTTATATCAAAGATCGGTAGCTTGTAATGTTGTTTGTATGCTGCAGTTCCGAAGCTACCGGGCGTTCAGCTGTTACCCTCTTAACCAACCAGAATGCGGCCGGTCATACTGTGTATCAAGCTCACCTCGGATGCATGACTTTGCTACTATCGTTACGTTTTGAGGCTAGGTAGATAACGTCACTGTTCCTTATATTGAGTCTGCCTTCTAGGATCGTTCTTGTCGAGCCCACTGCCTCCATCATTTGGCCAGGCCAGCCAGTTAATTCTTTGTCATGATTTTCACTGTCCGCAACGGTTCTTTTTGCCCATGGGCGGCATATAAACTAGTCTAGGAGTTACGCCCGAACGTCCGTTGCACGAAGGGTTTCTTCACAGAGCAGTGGACGGACGTCACCATAGCAGTGTGACATGGAGTTTCGGCTTTCCAGGCTCACTCTAGAGTTAGACATGTATATTGACATACCAGTTTCGACGTTCACTCTCAGAAATAGCAATACCTCATGGACTACCTGCAGCTCCACATCCCATGTGACCTACAGTCACTATAGCGTCACAGTAGCGTCACACTCGCATCACAGTAAAACTTCAAAGAGGTCTACTTGTTGTACATAGTAGCGTCCTAGGACTTAGGCTTGCACACAACCACCAGGAGATACTTTTTGCAACGTTCGTTTCAGCACTTTAGCTCCTGTTACTTTCGCATAGCAAGTGAAAGGGTGACCGTCAAGAATTTAGGTAACCATTCAGTAGTCCTTGAAATGTGCGGTGCATTTCAGGTCACAGGGACATCATTTTCTTCGTGAGTTGTTGCCATACCAAGCATAATAGACAGAAGCCCAGGACAGGCCTGAACTGACCAACTACTGACAGTTCATCAGTTTTAACACCCTATTTAGCCCCACATATTTACCGCCTTTCTCAAATGCCTATACCGCCTACTAAGGGATTTTTTTATCTTATCTCGCGTTCGTCGTGTTTCTGGTATCTTTTATTACACCTTCTGAAAATTATGTCTAGCCTTGTTGGGGGAATTACAAATAGACTGGCGTACTTTTAATATGCCGAATTAAACACGATCCTTGATTGGCAGAATACTATAGAACCAAAGGGGTGTGGGGCTGGGTTTAAAACTTATAAACAGTCACTGTACATTGAAGATTCGTCAAATACAAGCATAATATAATGTAAGACAACAGGTTAACATCTTGCTTTGCAGGTTGTAACGGGTACACGTTTGGGCCTTTGGCGGGTGGGGGCGGGTCTGCCGTCTACAGGTCTTAGACGGCAGTCCCATGGGCGGGTTTTTGGGGAGTTAGGGTCTTGGGCGAGTTTTGGCGAGGCCCATTTCCAACCTTGACGGGGCATCCTTGGCGACTTCGATACTGCAGATAGCCATAGGAACCGCTGGCGATCAATACAATGACAACGATATGGCATGCTCGCGAATTGTTAGTCTTCATTTCCATGAATAGCTGCCGGATAATACTCACTGGCCATTAACTTGCTCATTCCTCCTGCAGCTTCCCAAGTATTACCCGCTCTGCGCAGCACCATCTTGAGAGTGCCAATGAAGAAGTTGACCGCTGCCATAGGGAGCCCGGAGGTCATGGCAAACACGTCGTTGAAGACGGAGCATATGACCTGGGACAGAAAGACGAGCGGGTCTCTGAGAGGAGTGATGATGGACGACATTGTCGTAGTCTGTAATTTTTTGCTTGTAATAGGAATGATATTGTTGCGTAGTTGCAGGGAGAGGCAAATGCGCATGGGCATGGATGGATAGATATTAACCAGGTCTCAATACTAGAAGGATGCTGCTGTCGATGACGACGTGCGTACCAACTTTCGTTGAGGTTCGTACCCAGTACAGAGTAATGCTAGGCGGGACTGGTGTTCCTGCTTTCGCTATGTTTGCCGCTGTGACGGTCACCGGGCTCGGTGATAGCCGATGACGTGTTACCCGCGCCAGGCAAGTAATTGAAAATCAAAGGCGTTCTTAATTCTCCTAGAGTTGCCATACAAGATACTAATAACTTCACAAAATCATATGAAACTTTAGCCCTCTAAAATCGCTTAAAAGAAGACCAATCGCGCGACTTCAACACTGTATCCCAACATGATTATGGTAGGAAAGCGATGTACTGCTGTTATCATTAGAACAATACAAAGCTTTGCTAAAATATGTAGGAAGACACAGATCTGTAGCATTTTTACAGTTACTTTGTTGATCCAACCAGTCTATACCAAGGAAGAAGACCAGCTTCCTATTGATGCTATCAATGCAATGACCGGTGATTGCCAATGCCTGCAACGCGATGAAGCCCTTCATGGGGGCGAATCCCCTATACCCATCCTTTGGCGAACATGAGACACCCTTACCCTCTTTCCGAGTTTCCTTCCGCCTTACATGTATATCAACCAGACAGCTGGTCATATCCATGGCAAGACAAACTCCAGCGACATTTCGGAAGTTATGGGTGTGAGATTCTCAGCAACCAAGTTGTATAATCGCATGCTTATGTATCGCAGCATGAAAATATTTCCAACCTCCCCCCCTTCACTGTCCCTTTTGTCAAAGATAAACAACGCTATCATTGTCGATATGATGGCCTCACACTAGGGCCCCCCAGCTCACCACGGCATGATGCATTTGCTAAATTTGATACTCTAAGCCTAGTCACGAAATAGTCATCCTATACTGATTTGAGCATGTCTTAGACGTTGGATTGAATAGATTGAATGTTTGGCTGATGGCCCCTTGATCGGTACTATGTTTTGTTTTTTTTTGAGTGAAATTCCGTCACACGGTATGTACGGTATTGTACTGAGGGCAGATATTTGACCACACAGCCATAGTAAATTACGGCAAGCGACAAACGTGGAAATTTAAACCCGATAAAGGTATGTTCGAAACACGTATGTTTCAGTCATAAACCATTTCTTCATATGTTCGGTTGCGCGTTAGATTATTATGGATTCTATTTGTTCAAAACTCGTGTAATAGTACTATACACGGAAGTTTCTATCTTGCTTCAATTCATTCTAGAATAGCTATAAGCTCGTGGAGAAGATGGGTTGTTCAATCATATGGTTGTGAGTAATAAATGGCTGTATTGTCTTGGCCTGCCCAAGCGATTTGATGAATTGAAGGGACTTCGTCGTATAGACGTTCAAAGAGATAGGGAAATTTCGATCACTTACGCAGGTCCATTGATATTGAACGTACCAACAATTATGACTGGGGCACGTAACTAATGAATTGAGAGTGATGAATTGAGAGTGATGAATTGAGAGTGATGAATTGAGAGTGATGAATTGAGAGTGATGAATTGAGAGTGATGAATTGAGAGTGATGAATTGAGAGTGATGAATTGAGAGTGATGAATTGAGAGTGATGAATTGAAAGTGATGAATTGAGAGTGATGAATTGAGAGTGATGAATTGAGGGAGAGTGATGAATTAGAGAGTGTGGTAGGTTGGAAGAGATTAGTTATTTGGGAACTAGCGGTGGGTTACAGTAACGAATACGTATCTTCAAAGGCCCTTATATCTGCTATTCGAAAATGACAAACACGCCATTCATCAACTAGCTACATGTACAGTAGTACTTTATATGGTGAAAATGTTTCTGATCCATCTTGTACAGTAGTGCGCTGCCTAATCACTACCGGCATTATTCTGGCAATAATGACAACGACAACACCTCGCTCCCCTCCACTGAAAAAGACCCCGACGAACCTCCACCAGTCGTCAGTGAGTTTTGCTATGATCTAGTTACATTGCAATGCATCTCAGGACGGTCACATGCTGCGCTCAACAATGATTTCTCCTCGGACTTCCACATCGCTTCAATACAGGAGCCACCCCAGCTGGTGATCCAGGTGGGTGGAGCTGATGTGTGTGGTACATCGATACTCCACCAAAGTCTGAATGCCTGGTGCATCGGACAATGGGTCTGGATTTCTTAGTCCAGATCCTGGGAGAGATGGAGGTTACTCATTTCACGGGGGAGCAACAAACCATACGATCACTTAGTCTATGTGGACGAGTCCGGATGCGATAAACGAATTGGGTTTCGACGGACCGGTTGGTCTCCGGTGGGCGCGACACCTTTGCAGGTATCCAAACTCCATCGCGACCAGCAATGCCAAATTCTTCCTGCATATGCCCAAGATGGTGTTGTTTTCTCTCGAGCATTCAAAGGCTCGACTGATGCAGCTGAATTTGAGGACTTCATTGAGCAGCTTGTCAAACATTGCGGAAAGTGGCCTGAATCAAAGTCCATTATAGTCATGGATAATGCATCTTTTCATCATTCTGAGCGAATTAAAGAGATATGTGCTAGTGCAGGAGTAAAACTGGTTTACCTGCCACCTTATTCACCCGATTTGAATCCCATCGAGGAATTTGTTTTTTCTGAATTGAAGGCTTTCATTAGGCGGAGTTGGCGACGATATGAACAAAGCCCGGACCAAGGGTTCGCAACTCAGTGAGGTCGTGAATGGCAACCGTCGTGAATTGAATGTGCTCAACGTCGACTTATGCGGTACAGAAGACGGTTCGCCTGCTGCTTGGATACAGGTGAACCACACGGGACTGGTCACTTTTTCCAATAAAAATTGGAATCAAGCGTCCTGTGTACTCAATGATGGATTAAAGTCTGGCAGCCGGTGTATTGCAATTAAGAAATTGGATAAAACGAACTCGCCTTCCTACTCATCTACCAGCACTCCATCTACCAGAACTTCATCTACCGCCACTTCATCTACCACCACGTCGAAAATCACGACCACTAGTATTATTTGGGTCACAGTATAACTATTCTACAAGATGGATCGAAAGCAAATTCACCACTTTGCGCTCTTTTCTTGAACACTATTTCGAAGCGCATTAATCCATATTCGTTCTAGCGTGTTTCGAAGTTGCGAAATGTATTGTAAAGGCTTATCACAAGGTGCCTCACCGCATAAACTAGATGAAACAGCCATACAATCGACTCGCCCCTTTCTTAGTAGGCGGTGGCAATTTCCGACATTGAAGCTTAGTAACCCGATGCACCTACACCGCTTGCTTTATAATAAGAGTCATGTTGTTCGCCGCTCCCAAATCTAGTGGCGAAAAGCATAACTTACGACTGAATTCCAAACAAGCTTTCCCTCTAACCAGCGAACTAAGCGCAAATTTCAAAAGCTGATGGAAAGTGAAGGAGATCTAACTAAGTGGCTCTCCGACGAGAGCTCAGCACAAGCATCAGCTGTAAAGGTTTTTCGATACTACTTGACCGTCGAGGAAGCAACCCGAATTATTCAACAATTTCGATCTGAATATTGGCATGATAATCGTCAGGTACTGTGGAGCGGTATGCTGCGTGAAAATGCTCAAAACTGGGCCGATGAGCATGAAATGCAGACTCTGACCACAGCCATGGGTCCGCTGATGATGCCAGAGCATCCGCTTTGTCTCAAATCCAAAAAAGCTCCGCATGCGTGGAGTCAATATATACATGGTGCCTCGGCTATATTTGCTTGGCAAATTGCCAGAGGCGAAAGTGTTACAGTCTTGACGCCTCCTCCCCCAGACCGCTTTAATCCATCGGGATTTACATATTACCAAGTAATAGAACAACCTATTATCAAGGGAGCTGTCGGGGACGACTCCGTGTGCCACATTGATGCGGTCCATCCAACGGTGAAAAGAGCGAAGGATTTCTCTTACCAGTTATGGCCGGATGATAACAAGTCGACCTGGATCAAGCGGTTTGGGTTGCAAACCGGGCCTAGATATTGGCGGGCCACAGGCCAACGTGAAGAAAAGCTACAACTTAAAAGTATGATGGATTTGCACGATGGCCCGTCACATTCTGCAATCACAGCAAAACGGTCGCCTATCAAAAAGGTAAGCCCCAAAGGGTTTGCTGATAGTTCAGTCATTATCTTTGAAACCAGAGGACAAAACCATCTTGCTTGTAATTGTCAGGATGTCTCTATCTTGAACGGGAACGGTATCCAGCTTTACCTTTGTACTGTTTCAACCCTCCTTCAAAACTCATCATCTTGTTTTGCTGAAAGCTTCGTTTCTTTCATCCCGGCATGCGGATTGTAACGGAAGCAGTCTGCGAAATGGGGGTTGAGCATCTTATCCTAATACTTCTCCAGCTCAACTATAATGGAAAGGCCACTGGGGGAATTCAGGGAATAGACAAAGCTAAGAAAGCGAATCCAGGAAAAGCCAAAGACAAAACCGTCCGAAAAGATAGCCAAAGCCGAGAAGAAAGTGAAAGCCGGGAAGAAAGCCAAAGCCGAGAAGAAAGCCAAAGCCGAGAAGAAAGCCAAAGCCGAGAAGAAAGCCAAAGCCGAGAAGAAAGCCAAATCCGAGAAGAAAGCCAAATCCGAGAAGAAAGCCAAAGCCAAGAAGAAAGTCAAAGCCGATAAGAAAAGAATGACTAAAACCAAAATATAATAACGCTTTTTCAAATTGCGGCACGTCTGATCCTTGCTTTATAATGTAGCTCTAGAAGCACCTGGTTACATGAACCGGTACCCAGGCTATTGTTCACCTCGATTATGAACAAGTCTTGATTCCCAAGAAGTGAGAATGCCAAGAAAATATCAGATCGCTGGAGATCCGTGAACAAGATAATTGACGGCGTCTTGATCTGTCGGCAGGTTTCGAATCTCTTGAATCAACGACGATATCTCCTCCGGCGTTCCAGAACGCAGTTTGGCAGCCGTTCGGCTAAGGGCGACACGGAAGTTTAACAGCTCGGCGGTATGAGCTTTACGTCTCCGGTCACGGGCTGGATCATACAAGCATTGGCGACTTTCAGTCATACATGTCGTGCAAGGGTTCGTACCAGAGCACTGCACCGGGTTAGCTCCGTCGTCGAATGGAGAAACGACATTTCTAACCTTAGACTTTCTTTTCTGACACTCGGTACAGGCCAGAGAAACTCGCCGATGTTTTGTCAACAAGTCCGTTTCCAGATACCGCATGCTCCATCCCTTTTCCCTAGGCAGGAGCTCGCGCAGAGGATTGTTCTTCGACATTGCGGGATTATATGAGTGGCAGGCGCTTTGCGGAGAGAGAAGCTTGGATACGAGAGTGGGCTTCGAGAATGAGAAATTCGGGAGAATCAGTGAGATCCAGGGATTCAGAATTCATGATACTCAGCCAGGTTTATTTATTTTCCTTTCATATCCTTGCTCGCAGTTCTCTTTGTTTGCTACATGATTTTCTGTTTAGTAGCAAACAAAGAGAACTGCCAGGAGACCCACTTCCGGCGAACATTCCGTAATCCGATTGGCAAATTGCCCATCAAACGGAATGTTCGGCTCTCATTGGCTACATGACTTCCCACAGCCCCGCATCATACTGAGCTGGGTCTGCTAAACGTGACACGAATTTATGAAGCAACTTGGCTGGTGTAACCGTTTTCATCTCTATTCTGAAGCAGAAAGTTTGGTCTTAAACATTCAGAAACACCAAAACAGCGCGACTACCATCCATCGAAGAACTTAAAATCAATAACAATATTTTTCTTAATCCAGCATCCTCAGAAGGCCCGGCGAGCCCTTAGGATGCTCCATTATTTCTTTAGAATCCACGATTTCTAAAAAGAAGGGCTCAGGATGCTCCATGTTCCCATAAATTAAATGAGAAACAATTTTCTCAGCAGCGGTGCTAAATCGACGAAGCAGGCCGCCCTGCGACTCCTCAAGATCACCGGGGCGTATGTTTCTTTGACAGAGGCTATCAGGACCAAGACCACAACCCTAATGATGAGGACAATCCAATTCGTCCACCTCCAGCCAAGATATTGGAACACGAACCCTCCTATAATTGGGCCATATACAGGGCCGTTGGTGGGGCCAATAGACCAGAAGCCGAATGCTAAAGCACGACGATATCATTCACAGATGCGGGCGCTTACATGTAATGGGCTGGTGCTTCCAATTTTTGAGAACCAGCCTCACTTTTTGTACTGGAGCATGATCAGGCGTACGGACACGAGTTCTTGCTTCAACCGGATAGAAGCGCCTGCATAGCCATTACGATACTGGTTAGGCTCCAACAGGTTAATAGAACTTTGATTGATTGATTGATTGATTGATTGAACAACGTCAAGTACCATGTCATCTGTCGACGCAGGGTCGAGCTGCAGTATTCTCAAATCCTTAGATTCATGCAGTTTCCTCTTCAAACCAGTAATGCAAGGCTAGGCTAAGCGTGATCAGTTCCGGCCGCTTCCTGGCACTGTTAGGCTCCAGGACCTTCCCTAAAGAACAGTGGCTTCGTGCAAGGTCAACTCGTGGGAACCATCCAGACACCGCGCGCCCATTTCAAAGCACTCCAGGCAGATATCGAAATTAGCGCCCTGACAGATAGAACACAGGAGGTAGGCGCTCTCAGGAGGAAAGAATCTAGTGCATACATCGCACCACCTGTTAGACCCACCTATCGCCATCGAGCTAGCCTCCACAACTAAATCAAATCATCGTCGCAGATTTTGATGCCTCGCATTCGAGCAAATTGTATGACGTCCTTGAGGAGTTGTGTATTCCCACTTTTTTTGGCCCACCAGAGCAAGGTCTGACCAAAACCGTCTTCAAAATGAACGTAAGCGGCCTGAAAGCAAAGAAAATATGCAACAGCCATCTGATGCCCGTTTCTTACAGCCGCAAAAACTGGCGTTGAACCATACCGGTCCACGGTGTCAGCCACAGCCCCCCGGGCCAGTAGATATTGTATGACTTCTATCCAGCCATCCTCTGCCATTGTATGAATGTCGATATCATCTCCATGCTGGTACAAAAACTTGACAATTTCGAGATGGCCCAAATATGAAGCCGCACACAATGGAGTCCAACCATCCTTTGTGGTAGTGTGAATGTCGGCATCTGCTCCATGTTCATATAGAAGCTTAACGACTTCAAGATGGCCAAAAGTTGAGGCCGCATATAATGGAGTCCAGCCATGCTTTGTCCTGGTATGAATGTCCGTATCTGCACCGTGTTCGTACAGAAATTGAACCACTTCGAGATGGCCGTTCCCTGATGCTACAAAGATTGGAGTCCAGCCATCCTTGGTCGTGGTATGGATGTCAGCATCTGCTCCATGTTCGAATAGAAACTTGACCACATCGAGATGGCCTTTCTCGGATGCTACAAAGATTGGAGTCGCGCCATACTTTGTGGTGGTGTGCATGTCGACAGCTGCTCCGTGCTTGTACAGATATTTGACCACTTGCAGATGGCCCGAACTAGAAGCCGCATACAATGGACTCCTGCCATCATTTGTCGTGTAATGAATATCGGAATCTGCTCCATGTTCGTATAGAAACTGGACCACTTCTAGATGTCCCATGCCAGCTGCTGCCATGATTGGAGTGACGCCATCATCGGTCGTGGTGTGAATATCGGCAGCTGCGCCATGTTCGTATAGAAACTTGACCACTTCGAGATGTCCCATGCCAGCTGCTGCCATGATTGGAGCGACGCTATCATCAACCGTGGTATGAATATAGGCAGCTGCGCCGTGTTCGTATAGTTGAATTGAGCCTGCGATTCGTATTCTCGAGAGACCTCATCACATGGCTCTGCACCTCGTAGGTCTGATGTTGAGCGCACAGTGTATTGCGTGACCATAGTTGAACCATGTTTGAATTCGATCATCGCAATCGAGTTGGAGGCTGTACGCCAACTTCACTGACTGGCCATAAGGGGTCAAAAATGCCTTGCGGAATCGAAACAATGCAATTGATGCAATAAACCGGGCTGCCTCTGTGAGACGTTGACCACCGCTTCCTTCACCGCTCGACCATTCACCACAACAGTGATGTTTCACTACACACATTTCACCACATCAACACCAACAGTCACCAACACTCACCAACACTCACCAACACTCACCAACACTCACCAACTCTCACCAACTCTCACCAACTCTCACCAACACTCACCAACACTCACCAACACTCACCAACTCTCACCAACTCTCACCAACACTCACCAACACTCACCAACACTCACCAACATCACAACAAACATTCCATCAAAACAAGCATCCCAGTACAACAATCTCGTCTCTTTTTGCTCTACGCCAGAATGAGAGTGCCAATTCCATTACAGCGAAGGGACTATCGGACCGCAAACTACCAATGCAGAATAATTGGGGATACGTCCTTTGGTATCAAGGACACTTCAGTTGTAATTTATATTTTTGGCCATTAAATTTGGGATAATCTATCTAGGGCTCATTCTATCTATCCAATAATGATCCTTCGGAATACGAAACAGATGAGGAAGATGTTGGGCAGGTCTTTGCTTCTTCGAATACTCTTGAATACTCGAATACTGGTCCCCAGCACCACGGAGAGGTGCCTGCACATTGCTATGGAGCCATAGCAAGTCATTGGCGAGCCAAGTCTTGCATGACTGGGCGCATTTTTACAGTCACAGGGCTCATTGGCTGTGAGGGAGCACATTTTTACATACACAGGGCTCATTAGCTGTGAGGGAGCGCAAGTCTTACATCGCTGGACTCGTGGCAGCGACATCCGTGGTCACGGAAGCTCTGGAGTCCTTGGTTACGCAGCATCTCCCTGCGAGGATTGTTGTTCACGCAGACCTATCCTGGAATTTCGCACTTGGCTGATCACTGCTTATCTGACTATTTCCATATCGGCTTTAGCAGAGCAAGGGTCCACCTTCCGACTTCCCCGAAATTATTCCACCCTTAGCTTCCCTGCTCCACTATTGATCGAGTTCGGTTCGGGAGAAGCCTTCCGGGTGTTCCAGGCCATCCCGTGGCTTACAAACTGTAGCTTTGCTTCTTCAGATCATCAAGAGGAGGACAAAACCAGTATTACGCAGGCTTAGTCAAGACACATCGAGCGAAGGCACATGTTTTTCGGTAATCAGATCTCGTAAAGAGGTATTCGAAAACAGATTACCCTAGACACACTTGTTTTCTTTCTCAAAGACCCAGTAATGGGCCAGGTCTAAATCGCCAAGGTCTGAAAATACAATGAGGCCAATCATACATCTATGTTGCCTCCAAAAGGAAACAATGCCTAGTCGTATATAGCTTAGCGTTATCATAGTGGGGCTATGGGGCTATGAATGTGTATTTGAGGTAATCCACTAGACTGAAAACTCCGATTTTTAGGTGACGTTATATTGGGATCAACAGCCCGGGCTGGGGGCTAAAAAATCATAGCAAGAAGCTCCTTTTAAATCGCGTCGACTTGACTGTCAGTCAATATTTGAAAAGTTTGTTCTTCCGAAGACATCCCTCCGGTCGTTGCCATTGCAACCACAAGGACGAGTCGGGAGGAAGCCAAATTATTTGTGTTCTTGCCTCATTCTCCATCTTCTATCTGGCTTGCCATAATGCCAAATGCAACCAAGTCCAGTCGAAATTTGACTGATTTGTGTCGACCAGTTAAGAGACGACGTCTTCAACGTGAAATCGATACTATTCTTTCGGTGAGTCAGGCACTTCACCCTTAGTTCCCTCCTAGAAGACAAACTAACTCTGCTAGGAGTCCGATGGAACAATCGAGGACCACCAGCTTTGCGACCATTTGATCGACACCACTACAGATTCAAATAAAAGGCTCAGATCCGAACTCGCAGAAACCCGGGGGCAATTGGCAAGAGTTCAAAGAGACTACGATGAACTGGAATCTGATCACTCACAGTGTCCCTACTGGATTCAGAGGAACGAGTCTCTTGCTACGACTTTGGATGATCGTTGCGAGAAGCTCGAGAAAGAGAACGAAAGACTCCAAAATATTTGCGATGAGTTGACCTCTGAAATTCGACATCTTCGTACTCAAAACTACGATGAAGTCGACAATACGGATAGGGAGGGGCAGGATGATATTCAGTAACCATTTCATGAATGAAAGTCGAGTGATATTCGCAATTGGTTATTTTTCTTGGTCCGAGCTGCTCACCGGCTGAAGCTTTAGTTGAAAACTATGAGAGGTCAGATCGACCACAGAGGGGACGAGTACGTTGTGAAACGACTTCGTGCTCACTACAAGGATTAATAAGATTCTGTCCAACCATCGCCCCTTCTTCGCATGACCAAGCGTCTGGCAGTAACGAAGAATGCAAATATGGAGATGGCTATCACCAATTGCAGGACATCTTCGTTAGCTGACCGGCAAGGCCTTAGGATCGAAAGGTGATTGAAAGGCTCGTCACTCTTAGTGGAACGAAAACGATATGAGATCGTTGGTGTAGCAACCGAATGTGATATGCAGGCTACCCCCGGTTATATATTACTTTCCTCGTAGTGATACTTTGAGTATCGCGTTCCGCTTCTTAAGCGCGCTTAGGGTCACGCCAAGGCCTGTCATGACCGCCTAATATCCGTGGTCACAGCTATGCTGCTTTCATGGCGCGCAGCTCCGAAATCGGTTTGACGCTTCGACGGAGTCCCAAGACCACTTCTGCAATCTTGGTCGTGGAAGGACTGTAGAATCTACCCTGTGCTGCTTTTCCATATTATCCAACTATTTGGATCTACTGTTGGACATGTCGCCCACTTCCCCTCGCAACTCCCTCGGTAAATCCCTCAACCTTGGCAGTCCAGTAGGATGTGATCGGTTCCTAGGTAGGGATCCAGAGAGCCGCCGTGTTTAACTCACTGGTAAGATGCGGCCGATCTGGCCCACGTGACTACCTATTCCTACTGCCCAAAAGATTTAGGTGGAAAATCAAGAACGGGAGGCATTTTAAAGAGACTATCCACGAGCATAGGGAGCTGGTCAAGGGAAATGGGCAGGTAGCTCTTTACTTTCCAATCTTCGTAGTATGATCGACGATCCATGGCTCCAGCGTGGGGGCCAAAGTTAGAGAGGCCTGGCCAATCTTTAGGCGCTGACGGTGATCGAAACGGTCGGGATCTGCCGCAGCAGGGCCATATTCCGTACAACAATTTCAGAATTTGTGGAAAATAGCTAAAGGCATTGAGAAGCTCCTATCCGCACTACCCGATACGCCATACCGGCAGGAAGTAAAAGCGAATTCTTTGGGTTTGTCCATCGTTTGGTTGTACCCTGAGAAAGATACTTGGTCGCTAGTGGGTAGCCGGGGCAAATTCCGATATTCCCGATACGCCAAACCATCAACGGCCCGCGTGCCCGGAGATTGACTGGAATTATCTTGACCCTCTGGAGACTGTATATGGTTTCCGAGACCTACATCACTTGCTGCAATGGTAACATAGACCCTAGCGGTTTCCTAAGGATGTGGTCTTGCGCATTGGTGTACTGCATAGGGGCAGGTTAAATGAATTGAGCTGAGCAGTCCGGCTTCCTTTCTTTCGTTAACCTCTACGGTCAAGCGCTTGGGACGCGATTGTCTTTTCTTTTTCACCGAGGTAAATGATATATCAATCACGTCGCCTGTCCCTCTTTATCATACACGTTGAGTTTTTTTCAACATGCCCTCCTTGCTTTCACTTCCTCCAGAGATCGTCGCGCAGATATGTGGTTACCTCGCACTTAACGACCTACCTAGCGTTTATGAGCTGGCCCTAACAAGCAAACATTGCCACGCCACCGCTAGCAAATACCGGTTTCCCCATGTCAAACTTACTATCGTGACTGTGGATCCCAATCCGGGGACTCGGAGTTGAACACCAGGCTTTGGATTTTTGGACGACGCCAGCGGTCTTCCATAGCTGCATATTTTCATTCTTACGAAAATATTTTACTTTTACCTCAATCCAAGTTCAATTTCGACGAGGGGCCAGGGGAAATGATTTTACACACACATACTGTACCTCCAAGCGGGAAACTAAAAATAATACACCTCCTGGCTGAGTGACGAGTCGACAAATACAGTGATATTACTTGAAAGGTGGGATATCATGGCAGGTATCTAATAAAAATACAGTACGGTTACTGGCCTCCAATATTGTGGAAAAAGCAGATGGCATTAGACTTTGATGTTCGCGAAACATGAAGCAACTGACTTATGGTAGAGCTACCAAACTAAGGAAGGGGGAGGCTTGGAACAAAAATCAAAAGTCCACCACTCACTTGCGTCCTCACACAGCGAGTGAACTAAGACTTAAGAGACCGAAAATGACAACTTTAAGCGTAGGCAAACAATGACCGTTGACTGCCTTCATATCTAACAATCCATTGTAGAGCTCGGGAAGATCGACGAATCCGAAGAGGTCGCAGCGGTCGATGCCGCTGCCGCAACTGACACATGGCCGGATGTAGCGTCAGATGAAGTTGGCAGAGGTCTTGTGCTTGAAGTCGAGGTACATATACTGACACCGACGGTACAGGAGCTGCCCTTTTGAAGAGATTTATGGATTCTGCAGCTCGCTTCGTCTCCCTGGTCGTTGTGAAAGTAAAGCAGACCACTTTGATACACTTCAACCCACGCAGAATGTTGGTAAGAGCCACACAAATTGACTTTAACTGGGTTGGACTCGGATCTTGTATCATAGTGTTTTGTACTCAGATCTTGAAGCTGTTAGAAATGCTCTTCATCGTCAGTGGGTTTCTTACTGGAGCAGAAGGCGCCTTCAAGAGGTGCAAATGGCTCTGAGACACCAGTGCAGTTGAAATTTTCCGTGGAATACATGAAGCACTGGCCTTCATAGTCAATGATCTGAAGGGTCCCTCCGAGAGCCACTGAGATGGAAGTGAAAAAAGCCAGCAAAAGACTCATGTTCATACTGATCTTAGAGATGGACTATCAGAGTTCAGTT